>NC_088869.1:1044634-1293329 GCF_032884065.1 Artemia franciscana | reverse complement strand
ATGTAAATATATATATATGGATATATATATATATATATATATATATATATATATATATATATATATATATATATATATATTTATATCTATATTCACAGGTGGGACATAGGGACACAACTACAATGGCGCGTAACTAATATGGTGCGTAACGACTTACGAGCGCGGGGGGGCTTGGGGGGCGCGAAGCGCCCCCACCAACTAGGTGTTGGGGTGCGTGAAGCGCAACCCCAACAGCTAGTATACATATAAATATATATATATATATATATATATATATATATATATATATATATATATACATATATATATATATATATATATATATATATATATATATATATATATATATATATATATATATATATATATATATATATATATATACATATATATATATATATATATATATATATATATATATATATATATATATATATATATATATATATATATATATATATATATATATATATATATATATATATATATATATATATATATATATATATATATATATATATATATATATATATATATATATATATATATATATATATATATATATATATATATATATACATATATATATCTTCTATATATATAAAAATAAGTTGTCTGTGGATCTGTGGATGGATCAGGTGACGTCACCTGAAAAAACTGGATCAGGTGACGTCAAAACTGAAAAAACTAAAAAAAGGCAAAAACTACAAAAAAAAACTAAAAACTAATAAAAAAAATAAAAAAGCTAAAAAACTAAAAAAACTAAAAAAAGGCAAAAACTACAAAAAAAACTAAAAACTAATAAAAAAGCTAAAAAACTAAAAAAACTAAAAAAAGGCAAAAACTACAAAAAAAACTAAAAACTAATAAAAAAAATAAAAAAGCTAAAAAACTAAAAAAACTAAAAAAACTAAAAAAAAACTAAAAAAACTAAAAACTAAAAAAAACTAAAAAAAAAAGGAAAAAAACTGAAAAATAAGCTAAAATAAAGGTAAAAACCAATAAAAAACTAAAAAAAAACTGAAAAAACTAAAAAAAGGCAAAAACTACAAAAAAAACTAAAAACTAATAAAAAAAGTAAAAAAGCTAAAAAACTAAAAAAACTAAAAAAACTAAAAAAAGGTAAAAAACTAAAAAAAATAAAAAATAAAAAAAAATAAAAAAAAGGAAAAAACTAAAAAAACTAAAAAAAAGGAAAAAACTACAAAAAAAACTAAAAACTAATAAAAAAAATAAAAAAGCTAAAAAACTAAAAAAACTAAAAAAACTAAAAAAGGTAAAAAACTAAAAAAACTAAAAACTAAAAAAAACTAAAAAAAGGAAAAAACTGAAAAATAAGCTAAAATAAAGGTAAAAACCAATAAAAAACTAAAAAAAAAACTGAAAAAAACTAAAAAAAGGCAAAAAATACAAAAAAAAACTAAAAACTAATAAAAAAAGTAAAAAAGCTAAAAAACTAAAAAAAACTAAAAAAACTAAAAAAAGGTAAAAAACTAAAAAAACTAAAAAATAAAAAAAAACTAAAAAAAAGGAAAAAAACTGAAAAATAAGCTAAAATAAAGGTAAAAACCAATAAAAAACTAAAAAGAAAAAAAAGGAAAAAACTAAAAAAAATTTTCATCTAAAAAACTAAAAAAAACTAAAAAAGGTAAAAACTAAATTAAAGTAATTCGAAAAAAGAAAAATGGTAAAAAACTAAAAAAAAAACTAAAAAGAAAAAACTAAAAAAAAAATTAAAAATTGAAAAAATAAAAAAAAGAAAAAACCCAAAAAGAAAAAACATAAAAAAATAAAAAAGATAAAAAACTAAAAAAAACTAAAAAAGCTAAAAAACTAAAAAAAAAGAAAAAACTAAACAAACTGGGAATTGCACAAATATTTCAATATATTTTGACAATATATATAAAAATAAGTTGTCTGTCCATTACGCCAGATTATATCTTCTATATATATAAAAGAAAACAAACTAGAATGTAAAAACTGGAAATTGCATAAATATTTCGAAATATTTTGACAATAGGTTAAAGTAATTCGAAAAAACAAAAATGGTAAAAAACTAAAAACAAAACTAAAAAGAAAAAACTAAAAAAAACTAAATAAAAAATTAAACAAAGAAAAAAACTTAAAAAGGAAAAATGTAAAAAAAATAAAAAGGTAAAAAACTAAAAGAAAAAAAAAACTAAAAAAAACCTAAACAGCTAAAAAAAAGAAAAAACTAAAAAAACTGGGAATTCCACAAATGTTTCAATATATTTTGACAAAAGATTAAGGTAATTCGAAAACCTTAAAACAGATACCCAAAATTTTGAGGTTTATTATCAATAAAAAGAAGAAACTTAAAAAAGAAAAACTAAAAAAGAAAAAAATAAGAAAAGAAAAAACTATAAAAGAAAAAAACTGAAATGAAACTGTATCTATATATCTATATAAATGACGACCAGGACACTCTAAGAGAAATTACAGACTGGGATACCGGGACACAAATGACGACCGGGACACAGGGAATATAAATGACGACCTGGACACAGGGATACAACACCAACGGGGACGCCGGGGGCACAGGGGGATATATAGATGACGACGGGGACACAGGGAATGTTCGATTAGCAATCACCATCAACAAAGCTCAAGGGCAATCGTTAGAAAAATGCGGTATAGATATGAATACGAATTGTTTTCCCATGGACAATTATTATGTTGCATGTTCAAGAGTTGGTAAACCTGACAATCTATTTATATGGACAGACAATAGGACAGCGAAGAATGTTGTATATTCGCAAGTTTTACGTAGTTAAATATATATCTATATAAATAAAAATAAGTTGTCTGTGTGTGGATCTGTGGATCAGGTGACGTCATGTTTGTCCGTATATGACGTCTGAATTATTTCACACTAATACAAAAGAAGAAAAAAACTAAAAAAGGTAAAAACTACAAAAAAAACTAAAAAGAAAAAAAAACTAAAAAAGCTGAAAAACTAAAAAAAACTAAAAAAAGGTAAAAATCTAATAACTAAAAAAAAACTGAAAAAAATGAAAAAAGGCAAAAACTACAAAAAAATAAAACTAATAAAAAAATAAAAAAGCTAAAAAACTAAAAAAACTAAAAAAAAACTAAAAAAAGGTAAAAAACTAAAAAAAACTAAAAACTAAAAAAGAAAAAAACTAAAAAAAGGAAAAAACTGAAAAATAAAAGAGAAAAAGAAAACTAAAAAAATATGAATAAATATATATAATGACGACCAGGACATAAGTAAAAAAAAAAAACTAAAAAAACTAAAAAAATGGTAAAAACTACAAAAAAACTAAAAACTAATAAAAAAACTAAAAAATCTAAAAATCTAAATAAACTAAAAAAGAAAAAAAAGAAAAAAGGAAAAAAATAAAGGAGAAAAACAAAACTAAAAAACGAATGTATATACAGACCGGGACACCGGGATACAAATGACGACCGGGACACAGGGAATATAAATGACGACCGGGACACAGGGACATAACTACAAAGGGGACGCCGGGGTGCACAGGGGGATATATAAATGACGATGGCGACTCAGGGAATGGTCGATTAGCAATCACCATCAACAAAGCTCAAGGGCAATCATTAGAATCATGAGGTATAGATCTGAATACGGATTGTTTTCCCATGGACCATTATATGTTGCATGTTCAAGAGTCGGTAAACCTGAAAATCTATTTATATGCACAGACAATGGGACAGCAAAGAATGTTGTATATTCGCAAGTTTTACGTAGTTAAAAACACATATATATATATATATATATATATATATATATATATATATATATATATATATATATATATATATATATATATATATATATATATATATATATATATATATATATATATATATATATATATATATATATAATATATATATATATATATATATATATATACTAGCTGTTGGGGTGGCGCTTCGCGCCACCCCAACACCTAGTTGGTGGGGGCGCTTCGCGCCCCCCCCAAGCCCCCCCCGCGCGCGTAAGTCGTTACGCGCCATAATAGTTACGCGCCATTGTAGTTGTGTCCCTATGTCCCACCTGTGAATATAGATATATATATATATATATATATATATATATATATATATATATATATATATATATATATATATATATATATATATATATATATATATATATGGTTTTAACTACGTAAAACTTGCGAATATACAACATTCTTTGCTGTCCCATTGTCTTTGCATATAAATAGATTGTCAGGTTTACCGACTCTTGAACATGCAACATATAATGGTCCATGGGAAAACAATCTGTATTCAGATCTATACCTCATGATTCTAATGATTGCCCTTGAGCTTTGTTGATGGTGATTGCTAATCGACCATTCCCTGTCCCGGTGTCCCGGTCGTCATTTACATCCCCCTGTTTCCCCCGGTGTCCCTGTTGTAGTTGTGTCCCTGTGTCCCGGTCGTCATTTATATTCCCTGTGTCCCGGTCGTCATTTGTATCCCGGTGTCCCGGTCTGTATATACATTCGTTTTTTAGTTTTGTTTTTCTCCTTTATTTTTTTCCTTTTTTTTCTTTTTTAGCTTATTTAGATTTTTAGATTTTTTAGTTTTTTTATTAGTTTTTAGTTTTTTTTTCTTTTTAGTTTTTTTGTCCCGGTCGTCATTTATATCCCCCTGTTTCTCCCGGTGTCCCCGTTGTAGTTGTGTCCCTGTGTCCCGGTCGCCATTTATATTCCCTGTGTCCCGGTCGTCATTTGTATCCCGGTGTACCGGTCTGTATATACATTCGTTTTTTAGTTTTGTTTTTCTCCTTTATTTTTTTCCTTTTTTTTTCTTTTTTAGTTTATTTAGATTTTTAGATTTTTTAGTTTTTTTATTAGTTTTTAGTTTTTTTTTCTTTTTAGTTTTTTTGTAGTTTTTACCTTCTTTTTAGTTTTGTTAATTTTTTTTTTTACTTATGTCCTGGTCGTCATTTATACTCCCTGTTTCCCGGTGCTTTGTTGATTGCTAATCGATCATTCTTTTTGTCCTGGTCGCTTTCTCTTTGAGTGTCGTCATTTATTTTTTTCTTTTTTAGTTCTTTTAGTTTTTACCTTTTTTAGTTTTTTTTAAGTTTTTTAGATGAAATTTTTTTTTAGTTTTTTCCTTTTTTTCTTTTTAGTTTTTTATTGGTTTTTACCTTTATGTTAGCTTATTTTTCAGTTTTGTCCTTTTTTTTAGTTTTTTTTTATTTTTATTTTTTTTAGTTTTATACCTTTTTTTAGTTTTTTTAGTTTTTTTAGTTTTTTTAGTTTTTGAGCTTTTTTACTTTTTTTATTAGTTTTTAGTTTTTTTGTAGTTTTTGCCTTTTTTTAGTTTTTTCAGTTTTTTTTTTTAGTTTTTTATTGGTTTTTACCTTTATTTTAGCTTATTTTTCAGTTTTTTCCTTTTTTTTATTTTTTTTTAGTTTTTAGTTTTTTTAGTTTTTTACCTTTTTTTAGTTTTTTTAGTTTTTTTAGTTTTTTAGCTTTTTTATTTTTTTTATGTTTTTAGTTTTTTTGTAGTTTTTGCCTTTTTTTTAGTTTTTTTAGTTTTTTAGCTTTTTTATTAGTTTTTAGTTTTTTTTGTAGTTTTTGCCTTTTTTTAGTTTTTTTAGTTTTTTAGCTTTTTTATTTTTTTTATTAGTTTTTAGTTTTTTTTTGTAGTTTTTGCCTTTTTTTAGTTTTTTCAGTTTTGACGTCACCTGATCCAGTTTTTTCAGGTGACGTCACCTGATCCACGATCCACAGATCCACAGACAACTTATTTTTATATATATAGATAGTTTTTTTTTTACTTATGTCCTGGTCGTCATTTATACTCCCTGTGTCCCGGTGCTTTGTTGATTGCTAATCGAACATTCCTTTTGTCCTGGTCGCTTTCTCTTTGAGTTTCGTCATTTATTTTTTTCTTTTTTAGTTCTTTTAGTTTTTACCTTTTTTAGTTTTTTTTAGTTTTTTAGATGAAAATTTTTTTTAGTTTTTTCCTTTTTTTCTTTTTAGTTTTTTATTGGTTTTTACCTTTATTTTAGCTTATTTTTCAGTTTTTTCCTTTTTTTTAGTTTTTTTTAATTTTTTATTTTTTTTAGTTTTTTACCTTTTTTAGTTTTTTTAGTTTTTTTTAGTTTTTTTTTGTTTCTTAGCTTTTTTATTAGTTTTTAGTTTTTTTTGTAGTTTTTGCCTTTTTTTAGTTTTTTTAGTTTTTTAGCTTTTTTATTTTTTTTATTAGTTTTTAGTTTTTTTTGTAGTTTTTGCCTTTTTTTAGTTTTTTCAGTTTTGACGTCACCTGATCCAGTTTTTTCAGGTGACGTCACCTGATCCATCCATCCACAGACAGACAACTTATTTTTATATATATAGATATATATATATATCTATCTATCTATATTCACAGGTGGGACATAGGGACACAACTACAATGGCGCGTAACTAATATGGCGCGTAACGACTTACGCGCGCGGGGGGGCTTGGGGGGGGCGCGAAGCGCCCCCACCAACTAGGTGTTGGGGTGGCGCGAAGCGCCACCCCAACAGCTAGTATATATATATATATATATATATATATATATATATATATATATATATATATATATATATATATATATATATATATATATATATATATATATATATATATATATATATATATATATATATATATATATATCTATATATATAAAAATAAGTTGTCTGTCTGTGGATGTGTGGATGGATGTGTGGATGGATGTGTCAGGTGACGTCACCTGAAAAAACTGGATTAGGTGACGTCAAAACTGAAAAAACTAAAAAAAGGCAAAAACTACAAAAAAAAACTAAAAACTAATAAAAAAAATAAAAAAGCTAAAAAACTAAAAAAACTATAAAGGTAAAAACCAATAAAAAACTAAAAAAAAAACTGAAAAAACTAAAAAAAGGCAAAAACTACAAAAAAAAACTAAAAACTAATAAAAAAAGTAAAAAAGCTAAAAAACTAAAAAAACTAAAAAAACTAAAAAAAGGTAAAAAACTAAAAAAAATAAAAAATAAAAAAAAACTAAAAAAAAGGAAAAAACTGAAAAATAAGCTAAAATAAAGGTAAAAACCAATAAAAAACTAAAAAAAAAAAGGAAAAAACTAATAAATGACGACACTCAAAGAGAAAGCGACCAGGACAAAAAACTAAAAAAAAGGCAAAAACTACAAAAAAACTAAAAACTAATAAAAAAAATAAAAAAGCTAAAAAACTAAAAAACTAAAAAAAGGTAAAAAACTAAAAAAACTAAAAACTAAAAAAAAACTAAAAAAGGTAAAAACTAAAAGAACTAAAAAAGAAAAAAATAAATGACGACACTCAAAGAGAAAGCGACCAGGACAAAAGGAATGTTCGATTAGCAATCAACAAAGCACCGGGACACAGGGAGTATAAATGACGACCAGGACACAAGTAAAAAAAAAAATTAACAAAACTAAAAAGAAGGTAAAAACTACAAAAAAACTAAAAAGAAAAAAAAACTAAAAACTAATAAAAAAACTAAAAAATCTAAAAATCTAAGACGAACACGTAGATGCCGTTGACGCCTATTGCGTACTTTCATCGCCTTTTTTTTTTGGCGTTCTTCTGTGCTTTGTTGACTAAGACTGGATATTGTTATTGAACGTCTAATGAAAACTGAAGGAAGCTCAGGGGGGGGGGCACTTTCAGAAATCAAGTACACCAAGTGGCGCGTGCCAAGAGGGGCGGAATTTTGCCAAGTGTGGCGTAACTGTGTGGCGAACGCGGCGTTCTGAGGTACACCAGATAGTTGAAAGTGGGTACCCCCTTGAAAAAGACCAGATGAGTCACATCTGAGCACATAGTTGTTCCTTGAGCCCCGTGTACACTTGCATCGTCCTTTGCGCTTTTTATTGTACACCTTGATCCAGCTTGAATGCTGTTATGAAACCAGATCAAACATACCCAAAAATTGAATAGTATTACGTTGAAACGCAACGAAAGAAACTGGGAGCGTAGAAGAGGCTTGAAGTTTATTAATTTTTTTTGCCTACCCGTTATCGCAGGACGTGATCTGGAGAGAAGACTACCCTCTAAAATTTGGATATCCTTGCTTGGATTTAAAATTTGGATATAGATGAGTGGCTTTGATGGTTATCCCCCCCCCCCAAATAATACCAGCAGCAAGCCTCATCCATGTAAGCACATTGAATTACGTGCTGCCTGCAAACCCTATGCTTCTTAAATTACTGAAACCCTTTCACACTAGTATGTACCCTCTCACAAACAATCTAAAAAAATTATATACTTTAAAGGGAAAAACGGGATTTTTTTTGAAACATCAGATTAAGCTACATTTTAGACCTTTTGCTACTCCTTTCTGGTGATGCTGGGTTTGCATTGATATCATCCAATATTGGTACGTATGTACTAGTTAGCGTGTAGCCAAATATTCTAGAGCTAAGGGTTCAGGTGGGAGGAGATAGAAGAACAGTCTCTTTACTATAAACTATTTATTTTTTCTAGAAAGTTTATATAGGTGGTTTGAAAAACACAAGAGAAGAACTTTGCAGAAGCACTGCACGAGAGGAACTACTTGATTATAAAATGACTATAAAATGATTAAAATGATATAAAATGGTTCTTAGAAAGAATCTAGAAAGATTCTTGAAATGATCAGAATGATTCTGAAATGAGATTCTTGAAATGATCTAGAAATAATCTAGAAATGGTTCTTAGAAAGATGGTTGAAACGCTTTCTGCTATATTAAAATCGTCCAAGCTTCACGTTCAGGTATTATAAGCCTAGTTTTTCTGATTCCCATTTCCACAAGACAAAAACATCATAAGTTCTATAAACCCGTGTTCTAGTTAGGGTTTCTAGAATCCAATATAAATTTTAAAGATAAATTTGACCCACATTGCATTAAAAATAGTTTCTTGTTTCCTGTTCCAAGACTTACATTCAAAAGTTTACAATATTATCAAAAAATCATGGGGGGGGGGAATGGCCCTCCTCAATTTTTTGGAAATTTATGCAAAAGGGGATGAAGCGATATAATTCTAATTCCACACAAATTCCAGTATCAAAGCTCATGTCGCGTGCAAGATCCTTTTTTTGTGGGGGGGAGGGGTAGAAAAACTATGAACGTAAGGTTTTCTAGTGATAGTTTTTCTTCACAGTTATTTAACTATTTTATTTTTCAAAGAAGAAACAAGAGCTAAGAGCTCATGTGGCACTTGTGACGAGGCCAGAAGAGCCAAGACACAAGAACTCTATGAGCTCTAATAAAATTGAAAAATCAATAGATTGACTTAAAAGGAAAATCAGAGGCTTAATGCCGGTCGGGATTGAAAATAAGAGCTCCGAGTCACGATGTCCTTCTAAATATCAAAATTCATTAAGATCCGACCACCCACTCGTATGTTATAAATACCTCATTTTTTCTAATTTTTCCTCTCCCTTAGCCCCCCAGATGGTCGAATCAGGGAAAATGGCCTTATCAAGTCAATTTGTGCAGCTCCCTGACACGCCTACCGATTTTCATCGTCCTAGCACGTCCAGAAGCACCAAACTCGCCAAAGCACTAAACCCCACCCCCAACCCCCCCAAAGAGAGTGAATCCAGTACGTTTACGCCAATCACGTATCTACGACATTTGATTATTCTACCTACCAAGCTTCATCCCGATTCCTCCATTCTAAGCGTTTTCCAAGATTTCCGATTTCCCCCTCCAACTCCCCCCAAAGTCAACAGATCTGGTCTGGATTTGAAATACGAGCTCTGAGACATGAGTTTCTTTTAGATGTCAAGTTTCATCAAGATCCAGTCACCCGTTCTTAAGTTAAAAATACCTCAATTTGTCTAATTTTTCCAAATTAACACCCCCCAGCTGCCCTCCAACGAGAACAGATCCGTTCCAATTATGTCAATCACGTATCTAGAACTTGTGCTTATTCTTTCCAACAATTCTCATCCCCATCTCTCCACTCTAAGCGTTTTCCGAGATTTTTATTTTCCCCCCTCCAACCCCCTATGTCCCCAGATCCGATTCGAGTCGAAAATGGCGCATCTAAGACATAAGATCCTTCTATATATCAAAGATCCCATCACCTATTCGTAAGATAAAGATACCCCAATTTTCACGTTTCCAATAATTCCGTCCGGTTTCCCCTTCCAACTCCCCCTCCCATGTCACAGGATCTTGTCGGGATTTAAAATAATAGCTCTAAAGCACAAGATCCTTCTAAATATCAAATTTCATTAAGATCTGATCACCCGTTCGTAAGTTACAAATACCTCATTTTTTCTAATTTTTCCGAATTATTCAACTTCCCCTCCCAACTCTACCAAAGAGAGCGGATCCGGTCCGGTTATATCAGTCACGTATCTTGGACTAGTTTTATATCATCCCCACCCAGTTTCATCCTGATCTATCCGCTTTAAGTATTTTCCAAGATTTCCGCCCCCTACCAATGACGCTGGATTCGGTCGGGATTTAAAATAAGAGATCTGAGTTAGGAGGTCCTTCTAAATATGAAATTTCATGAAGATCCGATCACTCCTTCGTAAGTTCAAAATACGTAATTTTTTCTAATTTTTCAGAACTAACCCTCCCCTAACTCCAACAAACAGAGCAGATCCGTTCCGGTTATGTCAATCACGTATCTAGCACCTTTGCTTATTTTTCCCACCAAGTTTCATCCCGATCCCTTCACTCTAAGCGTTTTCCAAGATTTTTGGTTCCCCCCCAACTCCCCCCAGGGTTACCGGATCAAGTTTGGATTTAAAATAAGAGCTCTGAGACATGATATCCTTCCAAACATCAAATTTCATTAAGATCCCGTCACCCTTTCGTAAGTTAAAAATACTTCATTTTTTCTATTTTTCTGAATTGACCGCCCAACCCCCCCCCCCCCCACTCCCTCCAGATGGTCAAAAAGGGAAAACGACTATTTCTAATTTAATCTGTCCGGATAGTCCGGTCCCTGATACGCCTGCCAAATTCCATCGTCCTACCTTACCTGGAAGTGCCTAAACTAGCAAAACCGGGACCGACAGACAAACAGACAGACCGACAGAATTCCAAATTTCGTCGTCCTAGCTTACCTGGAAATACCTAAAGTAGCAAAACCGGGACAGACCGACAGACAGACAGACTGACAGAATTTGCGATCGCTGTATGTCACTTGGTTAATACCAAGAGCCATAAAAACATAATACCAGGGGAAAATCAGAGAAAAATTAAGTAGAAAATCATTTAGATATGTGGAGTAGCAATGTGGAGTATGTTATTTGGTTAATACCATGTGCCATAAAAAAAATGGATCATTTCTTATGAAGAGAAAGTAAAACGCACAAGGAGTTGAGTTTTGGTCAGTAGTGAGATGTTTAATTAAAAAAATTCTTTGTACACAGATTATGCTGGACTTTATAGTCGAAGATTTTCCATAGACAAGGTCTTACATGACATACATCGCTGAAAATAGAATGTTCTAGGGTATTAATAATAGAATACTCATTGCTCATTTTATGCCTAAAAAAGTTCAGGGAATTAATAATTGTAGCATATACCTCTGTAGAACCGACTGACGGGGATACTAGTGACTCTTTTTACAGTCACTAGTGACTGAATTTTACTTACAGTTACAGGAGTAAATAGACAGGGTCCCTGGTAGAAATATGGTATTATTACTAGGATATTTTAATCCCCAGGTCGGTAGAAATAGGGATAGATTGTATCTATCCCTATAAACTTTGTGTAGGAAAAGAAAATGGTAATGGCTACAGACTTGTACAATTTTGTAGGTATAATAATCTAGTTATAACCAATACGGTGTTTGGTCGTAAGATGGCCCATAAGGTAACATGGTATTCACGTGATGGTAAGACAGCAAACCTTATTGATTATGTTACAGTAAACCGAAGATGGGGGTAAATATTAGTGCTGTTATTTATGCAAAAAGTAAAGATAACCATCTAGTGGTGTCTACGGTTGATTTAAAGCTGAAATATCGGAAATTTAAATACCTCCCGGGAACTTATGATGCTGGTAGACTCCAGGATGAGAATCTGAGAGAAAGTTTCCAGGAACAGTTGAATACTAAACTCGAGAGTTTAAAATTTGACAATATGGAAGATGGTTGGAATAATTTTAGAAAAACAATTTGTGAGGTTGCTGATGTCTTAGGGAAGGAAGTTAAGACTGCAGCTAGGAATATTAGTGAAACAGCTTTATGTTTAATAGAGAGAAGAAGGGGATTGTACAAGAATTATATGAGTGATAGATCATATGAAAACACAAGGAATGTAAAGAAAGTGGAGAAAGCATCAAAATATGAACTAAGGAGGTATAAAATGGAGGCCATGGATAAAATTGCTGAGGAACTGGAAGATGCAGCTAGACGGCATAATAGTAAAATATTGTACTGGCATGTTAATAAATTGAGAGGGAGTTGTCAATCCTGACTTGTCCCAGTTAAAGATAGGAATGGGGCCACAATTAGTGATAAGGAAAGAGTTAAAGAGAGATGGGCAGAACATTTTGAGAAGAAGGAGGAATTAACGACAGTACTAAAAGGATTAAAAAATAATAAGGCTCCAGTTGCTGATAGTGTAATAAATGAGTTTCTTAAATATGGTGGTTCTGAGGCTAGAAATACTCTACTTAAGAATATGAATAAGATTTTTTTAAAAGGGAAAGTACCTGACGATTTTAGGAAAACCTTAATTAAACCACTGTATGAGAAGGTGATAAGAGTGAGTGTAGTAGTTATCGAGGCATTAGTCTGGTTTCTGTAGGTAGCAAATTACTAAGTAATATGATAGTTTTTAGACTGAGAAATGCTGCAGACAAAGTTTTAAGAGAAGAACAGTGTGGTCCTAGAAAAGGTAGAGGATGTGTTGACCGAATTTTCACACTTAGGTTAATAATTGAGAAGTGTCTAAGTCGTCAAACACCTTTGGTCCTCAGTTTTATAGATTATGAACAAGCGTTCGATTCTGTTGATAGAAGAGCTTTAGCAAAGGTCTTATCCTTGTATGGTATACCAGACAAATGCATTAAAGTGGTTAGTGCTATGTACAAGAATAATACTACTGCGGTTAAGGTAGGGAATGAAGTTAGCAGTTGGTTTTGTATTAAATCAGGAGTTAAGCAGGGTTTTGTTCTATCCCCCTTTATATGGATCATTTTGATGGACTTTCTCTTAAGGAGCACAGGAAAGGCAATGGGTAACCACGGTATCAAATGGGGAGGAAAAACTCGCCTGGGCATAGATTATGCTGACGATTTAACCTTCCTAGATTAAAATATGAGCAAAATGAATGAGCTTTTTGAGGTTTTGCGAGTTCAGGGTGCTAGAATAGGTTTGAAAATTAGCTTTAAGAAGAGTAAGTCACTAAGGCTAGGAATAAGTGAAGATGAAAAGATGACATTTGGTAACGGAGAGATTGATCAGATGGGAAGCTTCATTTTACCTTGATAGTGTTATTAGTAAAGACGATAGGAGCAGTAAAGATGTTAAAAGTAGAATAGCCAAGGCTCGGGGTATTTTTTTCACAGTAAAAAAAAAACTCGGAAGGGACGATAAGTCTGCCAACCAAGATTATAATCTTGGAAGCTACAGTGATGACAGTGGTCAAATATGGCTCTGATGCATGGGTGCTCCGAAAAATTAGCTAGATGTTTTCAAGAGAAATTGCCTACGGATTGTTCTGGGTACCTGGCTGACTGACCGTATTTCAAACAGTAGGTTCTACGAAAAATGTGGTTCAATCCCGCTTTCTAGGGCTATGGTGAAAGAAAGTTGAGATGGCTAGGGCAAGTTCTGCGGATGAAGGATGACAGATTGCCGAAGATCGTCCTTTTTGGTCAACCGTCTAGGGCTCAACGGAAAGCAGGTCGTCCTGGTCAGGGGTGGGAGGATGCCATATATAAAGATTTAAATGAAATGGGAACTTACTGGGAGGGTGTAAAGAGTGAGGCTTTGAATAGACTGGGATGGAGGAGGAGCGTGCATGGCTGGTTTGGCTTCAGGTGGCTTGATGCTCCGGTAAGTTGTTAGTAGTAGAAGTAATAGTAATCCACTGCAGTTGCTGCCGTGTAAGCAGGTATTGAAATGTGGCAAAAAGTAGAATTTGGAAATGTCTGTTCTGAAGTGAATGAGAAGCTGAAGTGAATTAGAAGAGGGATGTTAATTGGGAGAATAAGAAGGAAAATAGTAGCCCGACCTAGACTTTAGAAAATGCATTTTTATATTTCAACTGAAAAAAAATCGCAAAACCAAACATTGCTCCTTCCTTAGATTTTGAAAAAATTCATTCACCATACGTTTTTACGAACTTGACGCCCTTGGTTGCATTCGCGAAACTGTACGTAAGGGATGGGGAGAGTAAGTGTATATTATAAAAACATACGGGGGGGGGTCAACTTTGTCGTTTTTCAATTTTCCAACGAATTATCAAAAGAAGGACATTTTTCAATGAAAATACTGTGAAGAGGTATTTTTCAAAATTGACGCCCATGTCTGGATAAGATATCTTAAATTATGTAGGCCATATACTGTGCATTTGCATACGGTTTTTCTATTTTCACTTCTTTGCTAACCGGTTTTTTCCTTCCTATAGATCGACCCTCCTTCTGCTGGAGATCTCAGAGTTTGGGTAAGAATATCCTGGTTATCGAGTCCGTGTCAGCCCAAGAATGTCTACTCCCTCCCCCGTATTAAAAGCCATGTTTCTACCCTACTAATGTGTTATAATAAAAAAAAAAACATCTTAAGCTGCAATAAAGGTGTGTGCCACAACTAGAAATTAGAGTCGTATCAATGATTTTAATTAGGGATGGGGGCGGGGTTTAGCCGTAATAAAGCGCGTTCGTTGGGTATTCCTATCCCTTAAATAACAAAAACCGTGAATTATATAATTTATCTCAATCATATGGTTACGTTGGGGTGGGTGGTAACGTTGGTTATCCTATTTCGACTTTGGGTGAGCCATGCCTGAAATGCTTCAATTTCTTCATTTTATTTTTGTATTTAAAATTTTTGCTGTTTGAGAAAAAAAATGGCCACAAATATTTTGATTTAGGGTTAGGCTACCTGTACGAATTGTGTAAACATTGCGAATGTTTACACCATCGTATGTGTTTAAAGTTTCAGTAGCGATCACGTAATTACCATTACTTAAGCAAAACGAATTGATTTGTCAAACAGGTTTTTAGTCCCTTTTCTAGTTTCCTAAGATAAATTTAGATTTTTTTTCGAGCGCACTATACTTCATAATTTTTCCTTGCCGAAAAATTACATGGGACGGGCTATTGTACCATGTCATTATTAATGTCAAAAAGAGGGGCGAGGGTGTAAAATACATGGGGCTTGAGCTTTAAGATGTAAGCAGTGTGATACTACGTTACGGGTTAACTTAAAATAATTTTTATGAATGGAATTTTTATACAGGTAGGCCATGCATTGGCTTTGTCTTCCTACCTCTGTCTTAACTTTTCTTTTATTGGAAAAGACTGATTGATATAGAAAAAATACTTATAGTTCATCAGCTTTACTTTAATTACTATCACACATCTTTGCAATTTGAGATGCCTGACATAATTTTGCAAGCATGATTTTTACACTCTTGCATGTTCAGAAACTGGTATTATTACATATAAGTTAATTGTTTGCCTCCACAGAACATAGTCTTGTGTATGCTGTGGTAAAAGTATATAGCAAAAACGCACAAATTATTCCTTTTCAAAGAAGGGGGCTATAATCTAAAGCTATTGGGAACCCCGTTATAAATGAAAAATTATATTTGATGATTTGATTAAGAATTGCTAACAACCTCATGAGAATCTAGGATTTGTTGGCGGGTGGTGTGTTCCCCCTTGGGTAAGTCCGTGGTTTGGGAGTGAGGACAAGTGGCTCTAAACGTTTAGAAGTCATTTAACATTCTTATTCTGGCATGTAAAAGTTTTAATAACGCTTTACCAACACTCTTGTGTATAGCGTCGTACTACCGCACAAAATTCCAGCTATATGCTACAAGTAAAATTTGTTCAGCTCCAAAATTATTAGGATAAGAGAATTCGCATAATAAAGAATTCGCATAATAATAAATTATTAGGATAAGAGAGTTCCATAATAAAGGGAACAGTATCCGGAAACGGAGGGCAATCTATAAAAAATTACACCGTCAAATCCAAAATGTCTAATAGCCCTTCGCCGGAGGTTCAGATTCTCCAATATCCAAGAATAGGAGCGATGCATGTTTATTTTCATTTCCTTTTTTTTCAACGAACGAGCAGCTTTAATATCCGTCGATTGCAGTTCATATTTTTTTGGGTTTTGTATGAATGTGTTGGCGAATAATTCACTTTATTGTTTGTTAGGAATTTGATTTTAATTCTTTTAAGTTTTGGTCTTTTATAGGAATTTTTGGCGGTTTTTATGCCACTTGGTATTAACCAAGGGACATATACCAATAGCAAATTCTGTCGGTCTGTCGGTCGGTCTGTCGGTCCCGGTTTTGCTGCTTTAGGCACTTCCAGGTAAGCTAGGACGATGAAATTTGGCAGGCGTATCAGGGACCGGACAAGTTTAAATTAGAAATAGTCTTTTTCTCAATTTGACCATCTGGGGGGGGGGGGGCTGGGGGGCTCGTTAATTCGGAGAAATAGAAAAAATTATTAATTAGAAAAGTATATTTAACTTACGAACGGTTGATCAGATTTTAATGAAATTTGATGTTTGGAAGGATATTGTGTCTCAGAGCTGTTATTTGAAATCCCTACCGGATCTGATGACATTGGGGGGGATTTGGGAGGGGGAAACTTAACATCTTGGAAAACACTTGGAGTGGAGGGATCGGGATGAAACTTGGTGGGAAAAATAAACACAAGTCCTAGATACATGATTGACATAACTGGAACGGATCCGCTCTCTTTGGGTTAGATGGGGGAGGGGGGGGGGTTAATTCTGAAAAATTAGAAAAAAATGAGGTATTTTTAACTTACGAACGGGTGATCGGATCTCAATGAAATTTGACATTTAGAAGGATATCGCGTCTCAGAGCTTTTATTTTAAATCCCGACCGGATCTGGTGACATTGGGGGGGGGAGTTGGGAGGGGGAAACTTAAAACTTGGAAAACACTTAAAGTGGAGGGATCGGGATGAAACTTGATGGGAAAGATAAGCATAAGTCCTAGATACATGATTGACATAACCGGAACGGATCCGCTCTCTTTGGTGTAGTTGGGGGGGGGGGGTAATTCTGAAAACTTAGAAAAAATGCGATATTTTAACTTACGTACGGGTGATTGGATCTCAATGAAATTTGATATTTAGAAGGATATCGTGTCTCAGAGCTCTTATTTTAAATCCCGACCGGATCTGGTGACATTGGGGGGAGTTTGGAGTGGGGGAACCTAAAATCATGGAAAACGCTTAGATTGGAGGGATCGGGATGAAACTTGGCGGGAAAAATAAGCAGAAGTCTTAGATACGTGATTTACATAATTAGAAAGGATCTGCTTTATTGAGGGGGGGGGGGGGGTAATTCTGAAAAATTAGAAAAAATTACGTATTTTTAACTTACGAAGGAGTGATCGGGTCTTCATGAAACTTCATATTTAGAAGGACCTCGTAACTCCGATCTCTCAACCGGATTCAGCGTCATTGGGGGGGGAACCAGAAATCTTAGAAAATACTTAAAGCGGAGAGATCAGGATGGAACTGGATGGGAAGAACAAAAACCTGTCTAAGATACGTGACTGACATAACCGGACCGGATCTGCTCTATTTGGTGGAGTTGGGGGGGGGGGGGGTAATTTTGAAAATCGAGGTATTTGTAACTTACGAAAGGGTGACCAGATCTTAATGAAATTTGATCTTGGATCTTGTGCTTTAAAGCTCTAATTTAAAATTACGACCTGATGCTGTGACATTGGGGAAAGTCGGAGGGGGAAACCCCTCCAGCTTCCCCCAATGTCCCCAACTCCAATGTCCCAACTCCAACTCCCTAACTCCAACTACCCCAACTCCTAGGGGAGTTGGGGGAGGGATTCAGTGATTTGGCGAGTTTGGTGCTTCTGGACGTGCTAGGACGATGAAAATCGGTAGGTGTGTCAGGGAGCAGCACAAATTGTCCCGATAAAGTCTTTTTCCCAGATTCGACCATCTGGGGGGCTAAAGGGAGAGGAAAAATTAGTAAAAATTAGGTATTTATAACTTGCGGGTGGATGATCGGATCTTAATGAATTTCGATATTTGGAAGGACATTGTGACTCAGTGCTCTTATTTTAAATCCTGACCGGCATTAAGCCTCTGATTTTCCTTTTAAATCAATCTATTGATTCTTCAAATTTTGTTAGAGCTCATACCATAGGAGCTCTTGGCTCTTCTTGCCTCGTCATAGGTGCCATATGAGCTCTTAGCTCTTGTTTTCATTAGTTTTTTAATTGGTTTTGTTGTACTTTCCGTGTTTGTTTTTTGGTTTTTGCTTTTTCCTTGATTATATTATTTTGTTCACGCTGAAGAAGAAAGGTGGCTGTTCTCTCGAAATATTCTCTTTCTGTTTTTATGGCACTTGGTTAGTACCAAGTGACATATAGCGATCGCAAATTCTGTCGGTCGGTCTGTCTTTCTGTCCCGGTTTTGCTAGTTTAGGCACTTCCAGGTAAGCTAGGACGACGAAATTTGGCAGGCGTATAAGGAACCAGACCAGATTAAATTAGAAGTTGTCGTTTCTCCGATTCGACCATCTGGGGGGGGGGGAAGTAGGGGGACAGTTAAATCGGAAAAATTAGAAAAAATGAGGTATTTTTAACTTACGAACGGGTGATCGGATCTTAATGAAATTTGATTTTTAAAAGGATATGGTGTCTCAGAGCTCTTATTTTAAAACCCGACCGGATCTGGTGACATTGGGGGTAGTTGGGGGGGATAACCTAAAATCTTGGTATACGGTTAGTGTAGAGGGATCAGGATGAAACTTGGTGAGAAAAATAAGCACAAGTCCTAGATACGGGATTGACATAACTGGAACGGATCCGCTCTCTTTGGGGGAGTTGGGGGGGAGTGTTAATTCTGAAAAATAAGAAAAAAGGAGGTATTTTTAACTTTCGAAGGAGCGATCAGATCTTAAGGAAATTTGATGTTTGGAAAGATATCGTGTCTCAGAGCTATTGTTTTAAATCCTGACAGGATCCAGTGACATTGGAGGGAGTTGGGGAGGGAAAGAACCTAAAATCTTGGAAAACGCTTAGAGTGGAGGGATCGGGATGAAACTTGGTGGGAAAAATAAGCACAAGTCCTAGGTACGTGATTGACACAACCGGAATGGATTCACTCTCTTTGGAGGAGTTGGTGGGAGGGTTAATTCTGAAAAATTAGAAAAAATGAGATGTTTTTAACTTACGAAGGAGTGATCGGATCTTAATGAAATTTCATATTTAAAAGGACCTCGTAACTCAGATCTAAATAATGACGAAGACCACACTGCCTTTCCATAATACAACAACAAAAGAGAGAATAATGAGGACTTTTTTCCCAAGACAGTGAACCAACAAAACCTATTTGAATATTTCGGCCCTATATCTAAGGGCCGTCTTCAGCAAAGGAAAAAATAAAAAACAATAAAACACTTACAATAAAAGTTCTCAGTTAAAAATCCATTTTTTATTTTAAAATAGCCTTGGCATCATTATTTCTTAACGAAAAGTTCAGCCAAGACTGTCTGATAAAAGCTAACATTTTACAAGATAAAAAGGTTCATTCATTTCACTAACTGTATTTATTAAAAATTGGATTGATTTCTTATTGCGATATTTGTCTTCTCTGCAGCTAATCTGATAGTTCTTTTGATATTGGGCTTGTTTTTGTTCATTCCTATTTTTGTTTTATTTTGAATTAGATTATTTTCTATAATTAATTTTGTGTACATAGGGTTGAGTTTGTATTCACCCAAGTCTCTATTTAGGGATTTATTATTATTTAAGTTTCGTTTGATTTCGATTGCCTCACGGACAGTTTGTTTGATTCCTAGGTCATTGCTAATTAGAATTGTTTCGTCAAATAGAACATAATGGTTTGGATTTTCAAAAATATGACTACTTAAAGCTGAATCGAAAGATATAGTGTTATTTTTAGATTTTAACGCTTTTTCAATACTTTCTTTGTGTTGCTGTAATCTTGTTCCTAAATTTTGGTGGGTTCGACCAATGTAATAATTTCCACAACTACATGGTATTTGATACACCCCTCGTAGACGAGTAATTGGGGTTTTATCCTTACCAGAATTGACAAGATTCATTATACTTAAATTGCTTGTGAATACAACACGTAAATTGTTTTTTAAACAAACTTTTTTCATTTTTGAAGTAATTTTCGGAATATAAGGCAGGTAAATCGTGCTTGTGGGTTTATTAGAATCATTTACTGGTGTGGGATTTAAGGCTTTAGAAGAATGCATCTTTAATCTTTGAGCAATAACAGTATTTATGAGAGAAATTGGGTACCCGTTGCCAAAAAGTATGTCTGTAATAAAATTTAATTCTTTTTTAACATACGGCTCTGAACAGATATTAAGTACTCTATCCACAAGAGATATTACCATACCTCTTTTAACCTGTGGAGGATGGTTAGATTTGAAGTGAAGGTATCTATTATTATGCGTAGGTTTTCTGTAAACCGTAAAATCAAGTTTATTCACACTGCGTATTATCAATACATCTAAAAAAGGTATTTTACCATCTCTTTCGGTCTCTAGAGTGAACACTCAAATCTAACCATCCTCCACAGGTTAAAAGAGGTATGGTAATATCTCTTGTGGATAGAGTACTTAATATCTGTTCAGAGCCGTATGTTAAAGAAGAATTAACTTAAATAATAATAAATCCCTAAATAGAGACTTGGGTGAATACACACTCAACCCTATGTACACAAAATTAATTATAGAAAATAATCTAATTCAAAATAAAACAAAAATAGGAATGAACAAAAACAAGCCCAATATCAAAAGAACTATCAGATTAGCTGTAGAGAAGGCAAATATCGCAATAAGAAATCAATCCAATTTTTAATAAATACAGTTAGTGAAATGAATGAACCTTTTTATCTTGTAAAATGTTAGCTTTTATCAGACAGTCTTGGCTGAACTTTTCGTTAAGAAGTAATGATGCCAAGGCTATTTTAAAATAAAAAATGGATTTTTAACTGAGAACTTTTATTGTAAGTGTTTTATTGTTTTTTATTTTTTCCTTTGCTGAAGACGGCCCTTAGATATAGGGCCGAAATATTCAAATAGGTTTTGTTGGTTCACTGTCTTGGGAAAAATGTCCTCATTATTCTCTCTTTTGTTGTTGTATTATGGAAAGGCAGTGTGGTCTTCGTCATTATTTACGTCACGCTTATGGGGAGCATTTGACCAAAGATATTTTTCATTTTATTAGTTTAGGGAAAAAACACGCGAACATTATTAATCAACAAACGTTTCTGGAATCCTGCAAAAGGAATAAAATTATTCCTAAATCCTTAAGGCATAAATTTCACTTAAATACTTTACGAGAGTCACAGTTCACACATAAACTACAACTAAAAACGTTGAATCATATTATTAAGGACAAAAAACACAGAAGACATAGAATTTCCTCAGAACGAAAATCACTCGAAAATTTTCTATCACAGAGCTTGTCCACTGATGATTTTTTGCAAATTCTTAGGATGGAAAGGAATTCATTCCACCATTATTTCCGTGTGTCACAAGAGAGACTCACTAATAAGTTTACAAGGTTGAAATATGAGTCTCAAGTGGTCAACCCAGTTTACAATCCTAAGATAAGTCCTGGACCTGCGATTGTAAATATTTCATCTAAAAAGCTTAGCTATGTTGAAGAAAAAGTCCTAGAACAAGGGCCAAAATTTTCGTTTTTACCGAAACAAGTTCCAGTTGCAGACTTGATAGCATCTTTAGAATCCTCTCTCCACAAATGTAGTGCTCTTGTTTCAAACCCGGATACAGTTAGATCTTGTTTAATTAACACTCTTTACAACACCTCATTAAAACTTCCTAATTCTCCCAATAATGCAATGGAAAAATCATATGACACAAAAGTTTTGAATAAACTCCGTAAAGATTCCTCAATAATAATCACTAAAGCCGATAAAAGCAACTCCATAGTAATTATGAATAAAACTGATTATGATGGTAAAATTCAGTCACATTTAAATGATACAACCACTTATGTTAAATCAACCCATGACCAGACTGATCAATTTGCTCGAAAAGTAATAAATGAATTAAAAACTTTGAAAGAAAATGGCAGAATCACTCCACAGTTGTACAATAAATTCCTCCCTCGTGGTGTTTTTTGCTCAAAGTTTTATGGATTACCAAAATTGCACAAACAAGGCATTCCTCTAAGACCTATTGTAGCTAGCACAAAATCACCTGCCTCAAACATTGGAAAATGGTTATGCACTGCATTTAAACCATTGCTTCACTCCCAAAAATCTTATATAAAAAATTCAGTTGATCTTGTAGAAAAATTGAAACAAATAGACATTTCTGAAAATTCCATATTAAGCAGCTTTGACATAGTTTCTATGTATACTAGTATTGATGTTTCAAAATCTGAACAATTATTACAAAATAAACTGGAAAACAATTACCATCTAATCGAAGAGTCAGCAATAGGTCTAGACATCGATGTTCTCATGCATTTGGTTAAATTATGTAACAAATATTCCATGCACTTCCAGTTTCGAGATTCATATTACAACCAGGTAAGGGGCCTTCCTATGGGAGCACCTCTATCAGGCCTACTCGCAAATATTTTCGTCGAGAATCTTGAAAATTGGGCCCTAGATTCGTATTTTCTTAATCATCTGTTTTGGGGACGTTTCATGGACGACATAATTTCAGTTTGGAATTATGGCGAAAGTGAACTTAAAGGTTTTCTAGAACATTTAAATACTTACGATAGAAACCTGCAATTCACTCTAGAGACCGAAAGAGATGGTAAAATACCTTTTTTAGATGTATTGATAATACGCAGTGTGAATAAACTTGATTTTACGGTTTACAGAAAACCTACGCATAATAATAGATACCTTCACTTCAAATCTAACCATCCTCCACAGGTTAAAAGAGGTATGGTAATATCTCTTGTGGATAGAGTACTTAATATCTGTTCAGAGCCGTATGTTAAAAAAGAATTAAATTTTATTACAGACATACTTTTTGGCAACGGGTACCCAATTTCTCTCATAAATACTGTTATTGCTCAAAGATTAAAGATGCATTCTTCTAAAGCCTTAAATCCCACACCAGTAAATGATTCTAATAAACCCACAAGCACGATTTACCTGCCTTATATTCCGAAAATTACTTCAAAAATGAAAAAAGTTTGTTTAAAAAACAATTTACGTGTTGTATTCACAAGCAATTTAAGTATAATGAATCTTGTCAATTCTGGTAAGGATAAAACCCCAATTACTCGTCTACGAGGGGTGTATCAAATACCATGTAGTTGTGGAAATTATTACATTGGTCGAACCCACCAAAATTTAGGAACAAGATTACAGCAACACAAAGAAAGTATTGAAAAAGCGTTAAAATCTAAAAATAACTCTATATCTTTCGATTCAGCTTTAAGTAGTCATATTTTTGAAAATCCAAACCATTATGTTCTATTTGACGAAACAATTCTAATTAGCAATGACCTAGGAATCAAACAAACTGTCCGTGAGGCAATCGAAATCAAACGAAACTTAAATAATAATCAATCCCTAAATAGAGACTTGGGTGAATACACACTCAACCCTATGTACACAAAATTAATTATAGAAAATAATCTAATTCAAAATAAAACAAAAATAGGAATGAACAAAAACAAGCCCAATATCAAAAGAACTATCAGATTAGCTGCAGAGAAGGCAAATATCGCAATAAGAAATCAATCCAATTTTTAATAAATACAGTTAGTGAAATGAATGAACCTTTTTATCTTGTAAAATGTTAGCTTTTATCAGACAGTCTTGGCTGAACTTTTCGTTAAGAAATAATGATGCCAAGGCTATTTTAAAATAAAAAATGGATTTTTAACTGAGAACTTTTATTGTAAGTGTTTTATTGTTTTTTATTTTTTCCTTTGCTGAAGACGGCCCTTAGATATAGGGCCGAAATATTCAAATAGGTTTTGTTGGTTCACTGTCTTGGGAAAAAAGTCCTCAGATCTCTTGTTTTAAATCCCCACCAGACCCAATGTCATTGGGGGGATTTGGGGGGATTCTTGGGAAACGCTTAATGCGGAGAGATCTGGATGAAACTTGGTGAGGCAGAAGTCCTAGGTGCGTGATTGACATAACCGGACTGAATCCGCTCTCTTTTGGGGAGTTGGAGGGGATATTAATTCGAAAAAAATAGAAAAATTGAGATATTTTTAACTTACGAACTGGTTATCGGATCTTAATGAAATTTGATGTTTAGAAGGATATCGTGTCTCAGAGCTCTTATTTTAAATTCCGACCGGATCCGGTGACATTTGGGGGAGTTGGGGGGGGGTCTAAAATCATGGAAAACGCTTAGAGCGGAGTGATCGGGATAAAACTTGGTGGGAAAAATAAGCATAAGTCCTAGATACGTGATTGACGTAACGGACTGGATCCACTCTCTCTTGGGGATTTAGGGGGGGTCCAGTTTTTTGGCGACTTCGGTGCTTCTAGACGTGCCAGGACGATGAAAATTGTTAGGCGTGTCAGGGACCTGCACAAATTGACTTTATAAGGTCGTTTTTCCCGATTCGACCATCTGGAGGGCTGAAGGAAGAGGAAAAATTAAAAAAATTAGGTATTTTTAACTTACGATCGGGTTATCGGATCTTAATAAAATTTCATATTTAGAAGGATATCGTGTCTCAGAGCTCTTATTTTAAATTCCCACCGGATCCGGCGACATTGCGGGAGTTGGAGGGAGAACCTAAAATCTTGGAAAACACTTAGAGTTTAGGGATCGGGATGAAACTTGGTGGGAAAAATAAGCATAAGTCCTAGATACGTGATTGACGTAACGGACTGGATCCACTCTCTCTTGGGGAGTTAGGGAGGTCCTGTTCTTTGGCGAGTTCGGTGCTTCTGGACGTGCTAGGACGATGAAAATTGGAAGGCGTGTTAGGGACCTGCAAAAATTGAGTTGATAAAGTCGTTTTCCCCGATTCGACTATCTGGGGGACTGAAGGGAGAGGAAAAATTAGAAAAAATGAAGTATTTTTAACTTACGAATGGGTGATCGGATCTTAATGAATTTTGATATTTAGAAGGACCTCGTGTCTCAGAGCTCTTATTTTAAATCATGATTGACATCAAGCCTCTGATTTTCCTTTTAAATTAATCTATTGATTCTTAGAGTTTTTTTAGAGCTCATGCCTTCTGAGCTCTTAGCTCTTGTTCTTTCAGTATTTTGTTGGCATTCAAAAACTCCGATTTGGATCGTTTTCTTTCTTTATGTTATGGCAGGCCAACGTGGTTTAAGAAATTCATATTTTGGTATGTTTTATTAAGAGTAGGCTACCCTAACTTCACTTCTTTGGTGAGGTCGTAATAACATGCATGTAGGTCTACCTGAATTTGTTTTCTTTTCAAAATGTTTGATCAAAAATTAAACACGATAGAACACCTACCAATCATTTAGTCTCTAAATTGAGGTGTGTGCAAATTCTATCTGGATTATGTTATCAGTTTTATCACTATTGGCGATGAATCAGCTAGTCCATTGAATTCCTCATTCTCAGTCGTGCGCTGACTTAAAATCAGGTTACAAAAATATAGGACAGTACCCAACTAGACTTAGTGGGCAAAACGTATGTGATTTTGAAGTGAAAGTGTGAATAGTCTTTGTCTATTGGTAGATCTAAGCATCCCTAAATAGTAACGAATTTTCTGATTAGCCTACTTATAGTGATGTATTTTCAACTCTATTAAGTGGCGTAATTTTGTCAAAATCCTAAGGGAGGGCATAGTTGAAGCCAATTTTCCCAAATTAAGTTAAAATGACAATGGGAATTGAGCCAAACAGTACAATAAAGGCCAAGATACACTGCAGAAAACTGACTCGTTTTGCTGGACGCTTGAATTATGCAGGCTGATATCAGTTTTAATGCGATTCTTCAAAAAAATTAAATTTAAGCTAGGGGGAAAATTGGGTCGGGGGGGGGGGGAAACTGAGGTCTATAGGGGGCAGTTACCCTCCCGCCCTCCTGCAAATTACGCTCCTGTTTACAGTCATGCTCTAAGCACCAAATACAGTGAAGATTACTACCACACTTCAGACTTAGAATCATGTTAAAAAGTAAGAAAACAAGGAACTCTTGTAGTAAAAAACAAATTTTTGGTAGTGCTTGGAGCCAAATAATAAAAAAAAACAGAAACGGGGATGGAAGATCGGCAAAAAGAGCTAAAATACCCAGGTTAACTGCATCTACCTAAGGTGTTTGGTGCCAGGTGATTTAGTGGCACCAAACAGGTTAAGTAGGTGCAACTTCGTTTTGAAGGTGTGCTTGTCTTTGAAAATCACTAGACTGTTAATTCCATTTCTTTAGCAGAAGCTATATCAAGCTAAAGGAGAAAATGGTCAATGGACGAAGAGATAAGATCTGAAGGCGAAGGAGGGGGTTTATAAAACAGATCAACATTCTATAACAGCATCTAGTAATTTAATAGCAACAGAGTAAATGGCATGACTATTTGCAACTTGTAAAAAATAAAACACTCCGGTATTCTCACGCATTTCAGATGACTTTGCATAAACATGATAATAGCACCAGCACATTTTGTAACCTTTTTAGGTATATATATATGTATATTGCTTCGTATCTCTGTAGGGAGTAATAAGAAGTAGGGGAAAGTCTGTATTAGAGTCTTTTGAGATTATTTTCACAGTTAAACGGGGCAGTACTAAATAGTAACCAAAAAACTTCTCAATTATGAAGCAACTAAAAGGAAAATCTTAGAAAATCTCGGTTTTCTGGTATGAATAGACCTAGGAGTGGTCCAGGGGGCCAACGTTTTTGTTCTGATGTCCTTAGTACTTTAAGGACTAGACAGATGGAACAGCTAAAATGCGCCAAAACGATAAGGGGATTTTGTTTTTGTTTTGTTAGGTTGCATTTCTTTTTTGCACATATTTATCTTTCTTTTATTTTTCTGCTAATTAAAAAAAAAATGATAGGGGGCTGGGCCATAACTATCACCGCAGTGCATTGTAGCAAACGGTAAAGGTCTAGATTAGGGGCTATTGTGAAGGAAAAAGAAAACCACTTTTACAGTATAATGCACAGAACAATTGTAGCTAACGCGTTTTGACTGCAACTTCACTATAATTTACCCCACCCCCCTAATGAATAAATATATAGCCCAGTTATATTTTTCTCATTCGTTCTGCCAATGCGTCACTCTTGTTTCAATCCTTGCACTCGTAAATTGAATTAACTGTGACAAAACAAGAACCGAAGAAAAAAGAGTAACGGATGGCGGTGCGCATGAGAAATATATAAAGGGATAAGAATAAGGAATAAGAAAAAGGAATAGGAATAAGAATTGAGAAGGAATAAGAAAACTACTTTTATAGTATAATGCGCAGAACAATTGTAGCTAGCGCATTTTTACTGTGACTTCTTTATAATTTACCCCCCCCCCTCCTAAGGTATAAATATATAGCCCAAATTATATTTTTCTCATTCGTTCTGCCAATGCGTCACTCTTGTTCTAATCCTTGCAACCGTAAATTGGATTAACTGTGACTAAACAAGAACCAAAAAAGAATGATGGATGGCGCTTCGCATGAGAAATATAAAAATTGGGCTATATTACGGAGTTGGGGTAGGGACGTAGCTCCTGTTTTTTTTTTATTTTGGAGGGCAAGAGGGGTCCATGTCCCGATATTCAGGGGGCATGGGCTATACAATAATTTTTTCCTCCAATTTATTGTGAGGGCAACTGTCCCCCAAACGACGCCCCTGGATTGGGGGTCAAATACAGGGGGCTGTGGTCGAAATATGTTAGCTACAATTAAAAATAATTGAAAAAGGAAACAATGATTGTTTCCTTAACGTGTTTCCTTCTCAGTGCTCAAAATCTAGACTTTTACCCAGCAAACTTACCCATATTTCAATATTTGGGAGGTAGTCCCTTGAAATATTGCCACCCTGATAACCTATAAAGCGTCGTTGTGGCTTGTCTGACTACATAATATTTCATAAAACAATAATTTTATATATCAATTCTAGCATTTCGTAAATCCTGAAATAATACAATATTCCTTTTTTTTAACTGTAAATTTGATTATCTTGTGGAAGTAGTTACGTTTCATCTTTTATTTGTTAACAGCCCTGGGAGTTTGAATTGTAAAGCAATGGGCCTCGAAGATTTAAAATTGATGGGGTCCACAAAGTACAGTTACCATTATTAGGCATTGCTTGGATAAACTTAGAAGGTTAATCCTTAAGTAACAGATACAGGTCCGTATCCATGACTTTTTTCAGGGGGAGTTTACATAAGTCAGGGGGAGTTTTGAGGGGAGGCGGCTTACAAAAAAAACTTTAAAACACGCATAAAAATTTGTTTATATCAATTTCTGTTACGTTTTTACGAGTCGAACAAATATTTCTGGGGAGATCTAACCCCTAACCTTCCCCTGGATACGACCTTGAACAACTAGTACTACAACCAGTTAATAAATTTGGCCGTAGAATAAGGAATTTTATAAAATCTACTAAATTGTGTTTATTCACAATCTTCATAACCATATCCATGTGCTTCAACACTAAAACATCTTGGATTTTTTCCAACCTTATAAATGCTTTGCAGTGGGAGCGTAGCCAGGATTTTGTTAAGAGTAGCTAGGGGGTTCACTTCAGGTCTCTTGCTGCCGCGAGGTGGCAGAAATTTTCTGGATTTTCTACATAATAGTATTTTATTTTCTATTTGACTCTTAGACAGCCTTGAGTTAAACGAAGAATTGTGCGAAAAAATTTGCCAGAAATGGTAGTCACAATTTTGATTAATCTTAATAATAACAGTTTATTATAGAAGCGAATTTATGGTAATTTCATAAAAAGCCTGAAATCCTTCAGAATGATGCTGGATTGAACTGAAAAGTGAACCCTTGGAATAACCATGCTCAAAAACCTGCCCAAGGGGCATTATAGTCCTTGTGTAATAATCGCGTAAATTATACGCGTAAATAATAATAATGGGTTCTATCATGTGAGGATACCTAATTTTCCGATTTTGTAAAACAAGACTACTGAACATTTTTGGCAAATGACTTACATGTTCGGCCAAATGTAAAGAAAAGAAAATTAAAAACAAAAATTTTGGCTTTGAATTTTTTTTTTTTATTAGTTTGCATAACAAAAACAATCTCGAGTTAGTTAGAAACGGATACTAGGAAGTAATTTAAAGAATTATAAAAAATTTATATCACAACATTACAAGGGGTCTCTAAGAGTCAAATACAAAATAATAGATTATTATGTAGAAAATTCCAAAAAATTCTGCCACTTTGTGGCAGCAAGAGACCCGAAGTGAACCCATTAGCGACTATTTGACAGAATCCTGGCTATACCCCCGTTGCAAAGTATTTCATAAGGGTGGAAAATATCCAAGATGTTTTAGTGTTGAAACACATGGATTTGGTTAAGAAGATTGTGATCAAGCACAATTTAGTAGATTTTATAAAATTCCTTATTCAATGGCCAAATTTATTAACTGGTTTTGGTACTAACTGTTTTAGGCCGTATCCAGGGGGGGGGTAGGGGGTTAGAGCCACCCCAAGAAATATTTGTTCGACCCGTAAGACGTAACAAAGATTAATATATAAAAACATTTTGGGGTGTTTTTATTTTTTTTGTAAACCCCCTCCCCCCGAAAAAGTCTTTTAGTAAACACCCCTTGAAATGTGTAATTCCTGACGAGCTAAGGAACTTGTTACTTGAAGACTCGGCCGCATCCATTTCCCCATCGCCAGGTGTGAGACGATTCTTTAGGTGTTGAAGTGCATCAACCTTTCGTCGTGGCCGGCCATTTCCTCATTGAAGATAGTTTTTGCTGATCTTTTTGAATGCCTTTCTCCTTATTGATTTTGTTCTTTGAAGGACCAGGATGCAAAAACAGGCCGGACATATCTCTGTATTAGGCGTAATGAAAGGAGGAAAATTATCAAACATAGTGATGTGAGACATTTAAACTTAAAACGGAATTCAACGAGGAAGACTGTGACATAATCGTAATAGATTAGGAATAATGCAAATATTATATATAATGATATAAATATAATATATACTAATAATATAAAGATTATACATAGTAATTTAAGATAATACAAAAGGCAAAGTAGACAATATGAAGTTTTACAAAAGGTAAAAAAAAAAAAATGTAAGAAGAATATAGTGATAAAACAGCAGTTTCAAAGCTTTCAATCCAAGTTTCATTGGTTTTTGGCTAAATTCCTAGAACTATACATTTAGGAATTTAAAAATTTTACTAATTAAGAATTTATTTTTAAGAATTAATTTTTTTTTAATTTAATTTTTAAGAATTTATTTTTTTAATTGTTGTGACCTTAAATTGCAGTGTTGAAAATAAAGTTTTTGCAGCTATTTAAACTCTAACTTCTTTTAGGCACTGAATTAATAATAAATTAAAACCAGCGTAAAATGTTCTGTTTCAGAAGCTATTTAAGTGAAATAGCTGAAACTTTCTTTTTTGGAAGTTAAATATTACCTAGATACATTAGCATTAGTCTAAGAAGTAGTTTTTGAACTTTAAATCGATAAATTTTCCACTCCCAGCCACCTACTTTACATCTCGGACCGCCTACTCGAAAATGCTCCGCCACGCATGGCACACGCCTCTTATTGTATGTGATTTACGAATGTCAGCGACTTCTTGCTTCAAATCCAAAAAATCAAAAAAGAAAAAAAATGTATTTTTCATCAGATTCACATCTGAAATGAAAATATAAAAAAATGGGTTAAGTTTTTAATGTAACAGTGAAAATATACAGCTGAAAACTATCCAAAAATAATGATAAAAATATGAATGTTTCGGCTTCGTATTCGAAAGCGTTTATCAACAGGAAAAAAGGGAAGAAAACTAAGGAACCAACATAAAAATAACAAAGACAGATATTGTCTATAAACAGAATGGAAAAAGATAAAAGAATTCACTTATAAATAAGTCAATTCTTTTTTAATAACTAAGTTCTTATTAGTGATATCTTTTTTGGCTTCCATTCTGTTCATATATCTCATGTTTTTATTTTTAAATTAGGTGTTTATTTTTTTTTTTCATTTTCTCTTTTCTCTGTTGTTAAAGACTTCCTGATATGAAGCCAAAATATTTTGAATCTTATAATTATTTTTCAATAAATTAACTTTTTTTTTGTTTATTTTTGACTGTCCCGTCTTTTATACATGTTCTTTAATGGATCTTCGCCTCTATAGTAAATGTAAATTGAGTGAGGTCTAAGTAATTATTTCATCAAATTCATCACTTAAGGCTATAAACGTCCTCAGCGAAATAAGATAAAATACTTTTGGAAACCTTTCAAAAAAAAAACTAGGCTACTACTATTTCCATCATGTTTTAGAGTATACTTTTGGGCATAGGCGCACGCATGCATTTGTTTACTATTACGGAGAGCGGATGTGAAATTTCGAAAACGGTCTCTAGGCTGTAGTCTATTCCACTCCCTTTAATCAGACTTGGGATTTTTCCCTTCTCTAAGCAATTGCTGTTTTAGCCACAAAAAAAGACAAATTGTGTGATAATGTACGGGTGGAATATAAGTGATGATACAAGTAGGGATAGTAATACCAACATTGGTTGGAATATAGATAATAATGATGAACCACCCAGTCCAATCATCAAAGAAAATCGTGACTGTTTAGCTAGTGGATATTTTAGCAGATATATTGGATTTGGTTTTGGAATTGTGAAAGATTTGGCTAATGTATACAATGGAGGTGATATGCAAGAGGATTTTATTTCAAACAATTTTCTGCCTCGACGTCCTGTAAGATTTTCTTAATTATTATAAAGGTTAGAGATATCGACTATATGTGACTGTTCAGCAATATCTTGCTTAGTAATGTAGTTTCACTGCTTTCCTAAAAAATTGAAACAAAAACGTCAAATCCTAACTTCTTTTTATCAACATAACTTGATCAAATGGTCTTTTTTATACATCTTTAATTTAGACCAAGTGTTGTTTTGTGTTTGGATCAATTATTTACGATTTTTAAAAAATTTTCTTTCATAGCCTCGGCCACAAAAAGAAAACGGCAGTTAAAGAACGGCAGAACGGCAGTGACATTTTAAAGAACGGCAAATTTTATATTTGGGAGGATTTAAAAGTGGTGCACTTTTAACAGGTGTGGATATAGGGGCAAATTGTTCACTAAGGGAATTTGATGTCGCTTGGGGTTTGCATGGAGTTGCTTCTTGATGAATTCCTCCCGTTCTTTTGTGGAAAAATTATTCATTGTAATTAACCATTATATTGTTGAGTCGCATATACACGATGGAACATTATTGATATAAAAATAGAGAAGGCAGTCTTGTGCCTCTTGATAGACGTATTGTATGTTAATTTGAATGTTCTGCATATTTGCAGTGCCAAGAGGTGTTGTTATTAGCTTAGAAGTCCATCATATTCACTGTGTTGTAATATTGACGTAATTTCTGGATATTGAACGTCCTTGTCCAGCAAGTAAATGAGTCCAAGTCTACTTGAATGGTTTATACTTTATCTGAGCTTTCAACTGAGCCAATTACTTTCAATTGTCTGCATAAAGGCTTATTCTATTTTTGATGTTACAAGGTGCATCATTGATGAAAATTTTAAATAAAGTTGGGCCAGGACTGTGCCTTGAGGTACTCCACCTTCACTTCCACAACATCAGAGAAAAATAATTGTCTATTTTCCTAAACGCTTTAACTGTATCTCTTTATTATAAGGAAAAGCATCACCCTCTCAATAGTTTCTGTATTAATTCCAATTGCATCTGTATTAACAGTTTATATATTAACTGATTGCTTCAAGCTTAATATGGAACTGCCTGTGACATGCCTTATCAAATGCATTTGCAAAGTCCATCAAAATTCTATTAACTGGGGAACCATTGTCTATAAGTTTGGTGACTTATTCATATGCATCAATAAGGTTGGTTTCAACTGAACTAGCAGAACAGAAACCCCGCTGGCATGGGTACAAGAGCTTTTTTTTACTCAGATGCTGAATGACTGCTGAGTTGGTTATGCTTTCAAGTATTTTTCCTATAGGAGAGGTGATACTGATTGGTCTGTAGCTAACTGCCTCATCTCTGTTATAGCCTTTGTGTGCTGGGGTAATATGTACTAACTTCCTTTCTGCAGGTATAAACTTTAAATCTAGAAACTTCTGGAAAAGCTGGGTAAAAGGAAGAGATGGCTCAGCATGTGTTTCTTTTAGAAGTCAAGGGTAAATGCCATCTGGTCCAACTGACTAATTTGGGTTCAGATTTTTACAATGGGTTTCAGGGCCAATGCTAAGACTGAGATTACATCAGCTTCTTCAGTCACATCTGGCAGCCATCCTCGATCCTCCTCTGATAGTCTGTCTGATGATTGACTGGATACACAAGGTGGAACGCACATTGCTCGGAGGTATAGACACGCACTTTGTCGTGAAAAAATATGGATTAGAAATTCTACTAGATTTATTGGTCGGTAGTTGAATCTCGTAAATACATTTTGGGAAAATAGCGAAAAAGGGATTTCAAATATCAAACACTGAGGATTGTAGCAGAAAGCACATAGAGAAGTGAAAGATAATCAGAAGTGCGTAGCAGACGAGTAAATTAAAAAGATAGGAACATTCAAAATTTTTGCACTTACTATTAATTAGTGGATATTGTCTGACTTGTTTCTACAAGCTCAATAAATAATCTAAAAACTTAATGCAGTGCCAGAAATTTCTAACGGCCCGCCACCGTTGACCGTAATGCCACGTCGAAACGTTTACGGCAGCAAGTCACTGAAGGATTGGTGGATTGGTGGGAGTTCAGCAATAAAATAATACAACGAGTCTAAGAGACTCATTCGATTCAGACAACTTATTCCATATGGTACAAAATGAGTCGCCATGAAAAGATTAAAATCTGACCTTACACAAGTAGTAAAAGGATCCTGAATATGCCTTTTTTGTATTACGAAGATTATAATCATTCTGATTAGAGGTAAAAGATGGTGGAACATTTAGGGGCTGGGGGAGGTCACCATGAAGCTGAGAAAAAGTAAAACATACACACGAAAGAAACTAAAGTGATTCGAGATTGTGTAAAGGAGTAACTCCTGAACGATTGTACTAGATTAACATTATTAGGTTATACTAGTTTATAATATTATTAAAACTAGAGTAAACAGTGTAGTTTCAATTTGACGTTTTTTTTTATATTGATTTTTCATTTTATTTTCCTTTCAAATATTGAGCGTGCATTAAACCCTCGCAATATCAATGTAAAATTGTTACCATTATCTATTTTGTAATTCGTGTTTATTTAAAGTATGATAGCTATAAACGAATATTATCTTCCTTTTTTCTTCATATATATATATATATATATATATATATATATATATATATATATATATATATATATATATATATATATATATATATATATATAGAAATGAAGAAAAAAGAAAGATAGAGAGAGAGAAACACATACACATAATATCTCTCTCACACACTCTCTCTCTCTCTCTCTTTCACTCTCTCTGTGCCTGTGTACTTGAGCGGGATGTTTGCTTGTCCCTATGTCTTTTTTTTGTGTTTCTATGTGAATGTGCCTGTGCCTGTTTTTTTTTGTGTTTCTATGTGACTGTGTCTGTGCCTGTTTGTATTTGTTTTTTTTTCTCTCTCTCTCTCTCTCTCTCTCTGCCCGTGTGTCTTAGCGGTTGTTTGCTAGTCTCTCTCTCTCTGCCTATGTGTCTTTGCGGCTGTTTTCTTGTCTCTCTCTTTCTCTTGCTTTCTCTTTTTATGTGCCTGTGCGTTTGAACGGGATGTTTGTTTGTCGCTATGTCTGTTTTTGTGTGTTTGTATGCGACTGGGCCTGTTTGTGTGTGTTGTTATATCTCTCTCTCTCTCTGTGTCTGTGTGTCTGAGTGGGTGAATTCTTGTCTCTGTGTCTGTCTTTGTCTATGTGTGCCTGAGTCTGCGCGTTTTTATGTGTTTTTGTGTCTCTCTCTCTGTGTGCCTGTGTCTCTGAGCTGCTGTTTGCCTCTCTCTCTCTCTGTGTCTGTGTATCTGAGCGGTTGTTTTCTTGTCTCTGTGTCTGTCTCAGTGTGTTTATGTGTCTGACTCTATGTGTTTGTATGTGTTTTTGTCTCTCTCTGTGCCTTTGTGTCTGAGCGGTTGTTTGCCTGTTCCTCTGTTCCTTTTTTTACATCTCTGGCTTTTTAATAAACATTCTAAACGTTCGATTGCTAGCAAACTATAAAATCAATAGAGATATAACAAAGTAGTACCCAAAATATATTATTGAAATAATTTATATAGAATATCATTGTAAAAAATGAACACTTTGAGTTTATTTCATAAAATGCTTCCTTATGTTTTCTCTTGACATTTCACCTATTCAATTTTTGAGTCGTACATGAGTTTTAGCATGGATTCAGTTACAACTTAATCACACATTTCATGATAGGCATTATTGGACAAATTTACTGTATCTGTTGGTAAACCATCGATGATAGTAGTTCTGCTTGTAGGTGCTTTGTTTTTCATTAATTCATCTTTATAGCCTTGCTGCTATGCCGTCTGGCATTGCCATTTTTATTTTGCTTTTCATTTCACTGTCTATTACCATATTATTTTTACATAGTTTGCAGTTTTTACACATAGACATGATATGCATTATGAAAGTAGTGCAGCAGTATGCGTTTCTTTTCCCCTTTCATTTGAATTTTAATACCGGAAAGATGACGATAGGATCTATCAACTAGTAGCGTGTTGCCAGTACCATAAGCAGGAAGTTAGCCCTCTTCGTCAACTATCATTTTCAAACTTACATTATCTTTAAGTACTAGCTTCTCTGGAAGTGTCACTCACATATCCATCATCATCAATATTGAATTTGCTCGATACTCCAAAGGAATTTAATCTCACTGTCATTATAACGCACGCATCCATGTCTAATCTGATCTCACTTAATGCTTGTCTAATAGTTCAAATATTTATTCTTGTCAGCATTCAACGCAACGGTAACTTTATCATGTGCACATACTTTCTTTGAATATTTCATCTTCACTGTTTTTAATATGATGTAACTGTTTATCCTTAAAGTGCACTAATATTGATCAAAATATATGATTAACCATCCATTGTCGAAATCCAACCACAGAGTATTATGGGGGAGGACTGAAAAAATTCCAAGTTCAAAATTTTTTTCCAAAAAAGTTACCTCTCCCCCCTTTGAAAAGGGGGGAGTGCCTTTTCCGAGGGGTATGGAGCCCACTTATGTCCTCTACGATAGTTTGTCCATCTATTCATCATTCACAACCAAAAAAATATTTTAATGGGGAGATGGACACTGTCATACTCATAATGTTAACTACTAATCTTCATGATGTTATCATCATGTTAATGATAATATAATGTTATTCTAGTAGTTCATTCTATTCTAATGTTATTCTACTAGTTTCTTCGTTTAGGGATTAAGCATAGGGAATCATGTCTGAGGAGTTAGCTTGGTAAGAGTTTATTTACGGGTGTTTCTGAATTCATAAAGTGTTTGCAAGTTTGTTTGCTTGTTTAAGTTGTTTGTAATTAGGTGTTTGTTTAAAGTTGTATGTGTTTTGCTATGGCCTGTAGGCTATTTTACAAATAAAACTTATCTTATCTACTAATCTTGATGTTAATGCTTGGGTTCAAAAATAATCCATAGACTGAATACAAAAGTCTACTAATCTTCATGTTAATGCTCGGGTTCAAAAATAATCCATAGACTGAATACAAAAGTTTAAGAATAACTAGTAGGGAGAGGTGGTGAAAAATAATGATTATATATGATATACAAACACGTAATCCAATAAATGCTGTTTTTTAGATGTTACTGCTCTTTACCGTCCCTGAAGGTCCATGTTCAAAATGTTCCTCGAATTGAATGCAATTGTTCAAGAATAACTAGTAGTGTGGGGTGATTTTAAAACTATACATACAATTAGGTAACTGAAGGGGACTGTAATTATCATTTGATAAACCGAAACTGCATAAAAAACAGCCCCCATCCACTAAGCATACAGCAAAAATATATAGATCACAAACCTGTTGTATACTAGAGTTTTTGTTAAGATTCCTTTTATGAGACACCCTGTTAGATTAAGCTCACTTCATCTAATGAAAATAACTTGATCATTCTTTAAATGAAAATATTTGTCCGAGATACCTTACACAATCCTCCTTTACATCCGTTTAGACATCCTCTTAGACCAAGCTCAGTTCATCTAATGAAGTCTTTTATATCGAAATATTTGGCTGATATAATGGGGTACTGGCCGCTTATTCGTGGCGGTGTTTCAGAAAGGATATCTGGCATGCATTTCCAAGAATTTCCCTTCTCAACCGGAAGTTATGATAAGACCACAGGGCTCTAGTTAAACTCATTGCAGAGTTTCACCGAGAATATATTTTTCCAGAAAAATGTTAAATCTCCTAGAAGTTTTTGGCTGGATACGAGGGACTAGAACCTTCAATAACACATTGGGATTTGATAACACCGTATGTATAGGGTTCTAGTTAAACTCATTGAAGAGTTTCACCGAGAATATATTTTTTCCAGAACAATTTTAAATCTCATAGAAGTTTTATCTAGATACTAGGGACTAGCAACTTATTGGGATAACACATAAATAACACATTGGGATATGGCCCTACCCAGAATGATGAGATTGGGTCCCGCTCGGAATGATGGGATAGGGACTCGCTTGGGCTGCAAACTAGCATACTATATTCAATTACTGTAATTGGATCTTCTAATTTCAGATTGATGAACATGCAAGACCTATACCTGGAAAAAGCAAATCCAGTCCCCAAGATTACGAAAAAATCAAAGAAGACTGCCTGGCGGAAGGGAAGCTTTTCGAAGACCCGTCCTTCCCTGCTGAAGACTGTTCTTTATTCTACAGCAAAAGACCATTTAGAAGGTTTCGTTGGCTAAGACCCCATGTAAGTTGTTAATCAATAGATTGCACCTAGAATGTTACTCTCCATGAAATGTTAAACTCATATTTTTATTAGTTTAACACTAATAAAAATATTGGGGTCCCTTTGGCCCCAAGGACCTACATATATAAGAACTCGGTGAATTCTTACCCATGGGGATAGACAAAAAAACAAAAAGAGGGAGAGAAAAATCTCACGATAAAAAAAACAAACGGGACAACGGCCAGTTGAAGGAGAAGGCCAAACAAAAGTGACCCGGGTATTTCGCCTATATAAAAGAAGTTGTCCTCAACGCTAAGAAAACAAAGATAAACTAAAATAATGTAAAATCATATAAAATGCAAAACCAAGAAATAAAAATGACAAATATAAATATAAATGACAAATATAAATAAAATTTTCCATGCTGTGACAGAGCGCCACATAAGCCAAATAGATCTGCTTTGAATTAGAACACATAAGTGCCCGGATAAAAATAAAACAAAATGAACATAAAATTTATTATATGTTGTGAAATCATCCTCTGTATAAAAAAAATAAAAAGCATTTTTGCTTAGAACAAGCTCAACTACTTGTTAAATTATAAGTCTTATACTTGATGACTGAGTATCAAAAATTAATAAAAAAGCAACTTTGTTTAGAACAAACTCAGCTACTTAGGAAATTCCAAGTCATTTAATTGGTGACTTGAGTATAAAAAACTAATGAAAAAGCACTTCCTTTATAGGGCTCTAGTATCATCGCTTAAAATATATCAGACTTTATTAATTTCGAGTTTATGTGCATCCCCAATGCTAAACAATGCTTTTTAGAAGACTATATTGTATCATTTCCCTCATTGGGGTGTCGTATCATCACTTAAAATATATAGGACTTTATTAATATCGACTTAATGCATACCCCAATGCTAAGAAATGCTAAGACTTTTAAAAATTCTTTTGAACTCTTTTGAATAAAAAAGGGTCACTATATACATATTTTTCTAATAAGAAAAATCACGACTAACATATCTATATGATCTTCATTTCGTATTTCGAAAATATCATAAATCAATTGCTTCTGTTTTAAGTATTTTTTTTGTCATTTTAAGACATTTAATAAAGAGTTACCCCCCTTAAATATGACCCCCCCTCCTTCCTCCGAGGGATATAGAGCCCTTCCATGCTCTTTATGCTGCTGTGTCCATCCATTTCTCGTTCACAAACAAAATTTTTTTTATTGGAGATGGATCCTGTCGCACTATTACATATTCTACTAATAATCATGTCAAGGATCGATTTCTAAAATAATTCATGGACTGAATTCAAAAGTTTAAGAATAATTAAGTTGTTGGGGTGTTTTTTAAAAAAAAACTAGTGATTGTATATGACGTACAAACACATTAAATTCGGTAAATGCTCTTTTTTTAGATTTGATATTGCTTTTTACCGTCCTCTTGGTGTCCCCTGAAAATATTCCACGGATTGAAATCAATAGCTCAAGAGAGGGGAGTTGAGAGGGGTATCATCTAGTTTAAAACTAGATGATACACATACAGCTCGGTAACTAAAGGGGACTGTAAATATCACTTGATAAAGCCAAACTGTATAAAAAACAGTCCCCATCCGCAAAGCATACAACAAAAATATATAGATTATAAACCTCTTGTATGTTAGAGTCCTCGTTAAGATTCTTTTTATTAGACATCCTGTTAGATTAAGCTCACTTCATCTAATGAAAATAACTCTAACGATTATTCTTTTACATAAAAATATTTCTCTGAAATATCTCATACAATGGGAGTACTATACGTTTGTATCAACGGCATTGTTTTAGAGAGAAACGATAGTTGGCGGCATGTATTTCCAAGAATTTTCTTTTCGCCTGGAAATTGTAATAACGCCATATGTGTAAAGGGCTGCGTTTACACCAATTGAATGGTTTCACCGAAAAAATGTATATAACATTCTCAGAAAATATTAAATGCTCATAAATTTTTTTAGCTGGATACGAGGCACTTGGAATTCTAATAGCACATTCAGACAGGGCGGCTGTGCTGGGACCGATTGAGAGGCTATGGAGGAATTTAAAAAAAAGTGCTGGTACTGGGGATCTCCAGTAAAGGTATTGCGTAGGATACTACTAATTCCCAGGCATCATTTGAAAAATGATCAGGAATTAAATAAAAATAATGTTTTCAACTGATTTAAAGGAGCAGCATTAAAACTTAAAATTATTCCATATGTGAGGCGGGACTGCCCTCTCATCATTATCCAACTCTTTCACCAGAGCCAGAGGTAAGGGCCGTAAACAATGCAACATATGTTATATAATGGAGAAAACCTGGACGGGGCTGTTTGATCTCAGGTTTATGATCAGCTAGGATGTCTCAAAGATTTTTCACTAAGCCATCAAGAGCCAAGAGCTCATTTGGCACTTGTGACGAGGTCGGAAGAACCAAGAGACAGGAGCTTCTTCCTACCAAGTTTTATTACGATCTCTCCACTCTAATCGTTTTCCAATATTTCTGGTTTCCCCTTCAACTCCTCCCACTGTCACCAGATCCGGTCGGGATTTAAAATAAGAGCTCTGAGACACGAGATCCTTCTAAATATCAAAATTCATTAAAATCTGATAACCTGTTCGTAAGTTAAGAATGCCTCATTTTTTCTAATTTTTCTGAACCAACCGTCCTTCCCCCCCCCCGTATGGTTAAATTGAGGAAGCGACTATTTCTAATTTAATCTGGTCGGGTACCTAATACGCCTACCAACTTTCAGCGATGACTATATTGATCACGTATCTAGTTTCGGATCTTCTTCATGTAAACATTGGGGTGGTCCGTGATTCGAACCTGAACCCTCTCGCAAACGAATGGAGAATCATACCCATAGACCACAAGCCATACTTATGAAGAACAAACACTTGTTTTATCGGCAAATAAAATTCTTTTCAACTATGTCGTTCGCTCACTTCCCCCCACATGGTCGAATGGGGGAAAAGGCTATTTTCTAATTTAATCTAGTCTAGTCAGTCAGTTTATCTCGAAGTTTCCAGACTAGCAAATCCTGCCAACTCCCCCAAAAAGAGCCAATTCGGTCTGTCTACGTCAATCACATCTAGCGCTTGTGCTTATTTTTCCCACCAAGTATCACCAGGATCTCTCCGCTCTAAGCGTTTTCCGAGATTTCTAGCTTCCTCCTCCAACTCTCCCAAATGTCACCAGATCTCGTCAGGATTTAAAATGGAAGTTCTGAGACACGAGGTCCTTCTAAATATCAAATTTCATTAGGACCCAATAGCCCGTTCGTAAGTAAATAATACCGAATTACCACCCCCCCCCTCCAAAGAGAGCAGATCCGTTTCGGTTATGGCAATCAAGTATCTAGGACTAGTGCTTATCCTTCCCACCAAGCTTTATCCGGATCTCTCCACTCTAAGCGTTTTCAAGATTCCTCCCCCCCAAATCCCCCTAATGACATTGAACTCGGTCGGGGTCTAAAATAAAAGGTCTGAGCTACGAGGTCCTTCTAAATATCAAATTTCACTAAGATCCAATCACTAGTTCGTGCGTTAAAAATTACTCATTTTTTTAATTCTTCCAAATTACCACCCCCCCCCCAACTCGCCCAAAGAGAGTAGATCCGTTCCGGTTTTGTCAATCACGTATCTAGGACTTGTGCTTATTTTATCCACCAAGTTTCATCCCGATCTCTCCACTCTAAGCGTTTTTCCAAGATTTCAGGTTTCCAATGTCACTGGCTCTGGTTGGGATTTAAAATAAGACTTCTGAAACACAATATCGTTCTAAATATCAAATTTTGTTTAGATCACCTGTTCGTAAGTTAAAAATACCTCTTTTTTCTAATTTTTCCGAATTAACCGTCCCCCACTCCCCCTCTCAGACGGTCGAATCAGGGAAACGACTATTTCTAATTTAATCAGGTCTGGTCCCTCATACGTCTGCCACATTCCATCATCCTAGCTTATCTAGAAGTGCCCAAACTAGCAAAACCGGGACAGACAGACCGACAGAAATCACGATTGCTATATGTCGCTTGGTAAATACCGAGTGCCATAAAAATCCCAGGGGAACTTAATAAAAAAAAATGAAATAAATATTTTGGAGAAATTAAACCCAATAACTTTTACATGTTTGAAATTTCAATTGAGGGCAGATTCTTTTGATATGCACATTATTATTAAATTGCATATTTTGTTAAGCATTGGTTGCTATTTAAGCATTCCAAGCCGAGTGGTTAGCGCTCCAGACTTCAAATCCTTTGGTCAGGGGTTCGAGTGCTGATGTCGCTGGTTATTTGGTTTGGAACGTGGGTCAGTGGTGTAACTCTAGTTTCAGCCAGAGTCGACCCTGCTTTAAATGAGTACCAGGAGAAATCTTGGGGAATATCACAGGGAGTGTCGGATGATTTGCCCCCAACCATGCATTGCATTCCCAGCCAAAAGAATCGAGTCAGGTCAGCATGCGAAATTTCTTTTTAATGTAAGCTTAATCGGCTGCTATTTACATTGTTTGCGCTTTACTAATTCATTTAAACAAATCATTTGATAAACTTGTATTTTTCTGACTCAAGACTGTTTCTAAACAGCAAAACATAAAAATTGCCATGTTTACCTCTGCAGCTGACAATAAACATTATTGATGCTATTAACTCCCTTTGCAATAGGGTGTAAACCAACCGCCTCTTTTCTAGGAAATATGTTCAGATCCACAGTTTGTGGTGGACGATGCATCGAGATTTGATATTCAACAAGGAGAGCTTGGTAAGTGCATCAGTGTTTCCACTCTGGGGATTTCCCCCCTAAAATTGGGATTTTCTAAGTCTTTTAGGGACAAGAGTTTTTTTTAGGGATTTGGGGATTTTCTAGGGATTTTTCCTCTCCCATGGACTTTTAGGGAGTTTTTAGGGGGTTTTCCTTTAATTTGTTCATCATCATCATCTTCTTGATCAGAGAAGCAGGATAATTCGATTTAGGATCTGTTTCCTTGCAAATTGAACTTGGAATCACAGAGAATAACTTCTTCAGTTACTTAAAAATTTTTAACACCACGAAGATTGTGAGATGTACAGGAGTCTTAAGCAACAAACTAGCAACAAAAAACTGTTTGAAACAGTTCCATGCTGATGTAGGCCTCAAAAAATCATTTCAGCTTGGACTGTTCTCGATTAATGAAGTCACATGGTTTGTCATTTTTGGGTTGTTTTTTTTTCATACGATTATTTGATAGATAGCATGTCATTTTTTTTACAGGTCAGATAAATAAAGTCATAATATATTTTGATAGTTTTATAGGGTACGTAGTTGTTCTTACTGTAGTAAATTTTTTTGACAAGCATTGCATGTACAATTCTTTTTCTCCACAGTACTTGTATGATGTTTAGGATTTTTGTGTAAAATAAAAAAACTTGAACTCAAACTTGTATCCAGCTTTGTAAGTACTGACGTGAATAATAGAGGTAGACTATAACTATTCGAACACCTCTCTTACCATTTCATTGCCCTAGTTTTTAACAGACAAACAAACTGAGAGCCATTTTTTAAAAACAATGGCACATGTAGGAATAAATGATTATGTGTTTTTGGCAAGCCTATGTACCCAGGGGAAAATCATGAAGCTCTATGCCATAATTGGTAAATTTTTTTTGCTCATATTTTTGACTCACAAATAAAGTGAATATACAACTCGATGCCTTTTTTATGTTCTTTACAAATATAATAATCACTTTTGTTGCAAATTCAAATTTGAGCTCTTGAAAATGACCAAAATATTTCTAGTTTTGGGATATAAACAAATCTTAAAACATTGGTCTCAGTCTTGAACTTCCTGCAGAAGAACAATGTGGAATCAACTAGTGTTTTTGAAATCGATGTGAACAACTGAAAGTTTTAACTTCCCCTCGAAAACGTTTACTTGGGTCCGAACGGACACAATTCCCTCTCTACGTTAAGGTCAGATACCGCTGTCCCCCCTGATTCGATGAAGTAGTTCTCAAAGCTGCACAGGCGTTCCATATCAAAGCAGTAGACCAGATACAGAAAAGGTTCCATTTTGAAGACAACATTTATAAATATGCTGAAATGGTTGACCCAGTGTCAGCCCAATCACTTCAGCCTGCCTCTCTGCTACCTTTTGTTAGGAAGTATGGACAGGTCCCTTGGGACGGAACCAATACCGAGCAGGAATGGAGGAGGCAGAGCCTCATCGGTATTGAAAACATCAAAACAATGGATGCCGTGACCTGCTGGTGTTTGATATTGGCGAAAAAAAAAAAATGCTGCCGGAACAGAATTTGTATCCTAACCTGAAACCGGCTGTATTAGTTATTTCCACCGTTCCATTTTCGAATGTCAATGTCGAGAGGTTTATAAGTGCTTTAAAAGTAGTAAAAACTGATCGTCAGAATAAATTGAGAACAAAAACTTTGCAGGAGATTCTAAAAACAAAATATGGAATGAAAAGGGCTCAAGAAAGTGTGGAATGCGAAGATGATCAGTTACTTCACTACATGAGAGGAATGAAAGCTTCAGCCACCATACAAAAAATGTTGAAGACACATCAGAGGAAGATAAGGTCTGATTACGTTTTACAAGTTACGATTGAACAATATTAAACATCTTGTGCTGTAATCTACATTACAGTATTACATTTTCTTTTCTATTTGCTTAATATTATTTGAAGTATATTTGAAGCTGTTTGTATTTAGCTGATGATTAAAGAGCATTTTAAACAGCATGACAAGATATTCTATTATGGTAGTGATAGCTAGACTTCAATCTAAGCAGCCAAAATATGCTACCTTTCAATGGTACGGGTAAAATAAGATAGGGAGAAGCGGTATAGGGAGTAACTAGAAAATTAGAGATTTATATGGATTTTGGAACTGAAGATGGGGATTTCTAGGGATTTTTCTGCTCTTTATTAGGGATATAAAAAAATGAGAAAGTGGAAACACTGAAGTGCATTGACCTCACAACCTAATTTATTTTTGTATTTGACCTCACTTTTTGTGTATTTGACCATAGACATTTGTATATTTGGTCAACACAGTGTATTTGACCTCACTCAAAATATGTTGCTGTTGCTCAAGATTAGCTTCCACTTATGCTCGCACATATTTCCAAGCAAGATAGAACATTAATTTGACTAGTAGATATGTTATCTGCTTGTATAAAAGGGGGTTTTAGGGGGCAGAGGGGGCACTCACCCAAGGTGCGTAAATTTTAGGGGTGCAAAATTTCAAATAAATAATCAAACGGTTATAATTGTTTTGTAATTTCGATTTTTTTTTTCTTGAAATAAAGTTGAGGGTGCAATTAAGAAATGAAAACAATTAATGAATTATTAACTTATTAAAATAAAAATAATTAAATAATAACAATGAAAATAATCAAAATTAAATAATTAATGGTAACTAAATAATTACATAATTTAAATAATAAAATAAAATATAATAATAAAAATTATTAATTACTTAGTGAATTGAAAATAATTTCTTATTGAATGGAAATTTTGTTAAAATTTGGCATGAATATTTTGTGGGAGACAGGAGGGCTCTCATCAAGATTTTTCCCCGGGCGCAAGAGGAGCCAGAACCGCTACTGCTCATATAGGCTTTTGTTTATTTATTATATCACTGTTATTATTTTGTTGTTTTAGTTTTTTATATTTAGTTTTTATTCAATATGTTTGTAATCAATGCTAATAACAAATAAAGGAAGATTTTCACTGTGGCGGGTGAACAAGACAAAGGGAATTTTTATACTGCTTTGTTTCAATATGCTCGTGACTACTATCTGATCAGTCAAAATCAAAACAGAATATATAAGGCCTACATGTTCTGTATCTTTGAAGTTAGTGAATATTAGCAATAAAAAAGGAGAAAAAGAAGAAAAAGCAAAAAGAGGATATCTGCCATCTTTTTAATTTTACAGCAGGACGAAGAAAGGAAAACAAATTTCCTCAAATATCGTAAAAATGACAAAAACCCGATTAGGAACTGTTAGTAGATACTGCATAAACTGTTAAAAATAGTTTGTAGTATTATCATTAGTATGTTTTGATCCCTGCTGTAGTATGTTTATTATTAGTATACTTTATTATCATTAGTATGTTTTGATCCCTGCTGTAGTATGTTTACTATTAGTATACTTTATTACTATTAGTATGTTTGTAGTCGACGATGTATTGACATTTGTCATTCAACTGGGATAACTTGGTAAGTCCTGTAACTTAAAATGTATTTTTTTCTCAACTTTTTTCCAACTTTTTCTTTATTCAACTTAAAAAATACAAAAAAAAAAAATTATGCCCCAACAGAGAGCAGAGCTCGTAAGGCTGGGACAGTGAAAAACATCAACGTCTCATCGTAATAATGATTCCAAAATTTAACACGGCAAAAGACAAACAAAATAGAAAAAAACTCATAAAAGAGAAGTAACAAGGATAAGTAAATAGATAAATATCGGGCAGGAGGGGCGTGGGAGGCCATCGCAGACACAGGGTAACAAAAACAAAACACACAAATAAGAAGGTCAAATAATTTAATTTTCCATCATCAATGAATATAAAATTTTTAGAAAACAATCTTTAATATTTGCTTTTTTAAATGTAATTGAGATTTTTGGGATGGATCAAACAGAATTTTATCATTCAGCTTATGATTGTTAGCAATGAAGGGTATTTGGTACCTAATCGAAAACCTTGACCTTTCAGAACTTACAAAAGGAATTCGGTACATCCCAGACCTCCGACAATCCGAACGAGGAAGTAAAATTAACAGAGATTTGTCATAGAAATAATTTTTAGATTTTTAGATTTGAAAATGCCATATAGAAGTATATGGCATTTATTTCTGTCGCTCAAGTTTATGTTCACCTTGGTCCTGCGCATATTTCCTGCAAAGAATAAAAAATAGTTTGTCTAGTAGTTTCTACATATGTTAGATGCTTATATTTTTGGGTTATTGTTATGCATGTCTGTTCATTAGCAGAAATATTTCAAAACACTTCATTAAAAATACTTCTTCCTCTTTTTGTATGTTTAAGCTAGAATAACATATCCATTAATTTTCCCACTGTGAACAACGGACCACAAGTACATATGTATGACCATAAACAATAACAGTTGTATGACATTGTCCACATTTGAGGACAGAATCCGCGTTTCTATCAAGAATTTCAACATCCACTCTCATGGGAAAAGATTCGTTTCGAAGATATATCACCATTCAACTAGAGAAGGGTTACGGAGGAAAATATACTGTGAGTATCTATTGAAAAGCTAGGGCATCACTACATTGCATGGCAAACATAACCCCACCATTTTTATCTGATGGAGGAAGAGCTTATGACGAAGCGGAGACTCTAAACCATCTCAATACCGGAACAGCTTTTGCTTTTTGTAATCGCTTTCCTAAAATTTTAATAAAATGCAAATTTAGTTAATAATAAATACAATTTCAGTTCGTCAAATTCCTTCTTTTTTGACAAAACTTTTAATTTTTGTGTATCCGTGGTAATGTTTTGTAGATTTTATCAAAAGGCTAGAAGTATTTATTTATCAAAGCATTCAGGGTATAAATCTCTTTGACTCATTCGAACTCGGGCGCTTGATGCTAGAGTTCAAGATACTATGTGAATTCAGGTTATCAAAATACCATATCCGCAATGTTTCAGGGACAGATGAGGGAGCTGAGTTGAAAATTTCAAGTAGAGAATAAAGAGGGGAAGGACGGGAGTACCTTAATTTTGTTTCGGGGTTTGGGAGCATATCCGGTTTATCTCAGGAACAGCCAATTTGAATATCAAATTCAAAACAGCCAATTTCAGTTCGTCAAATTCCTTCTTTTTTGACAAAACTTTTAATTTTTGTGTATCCGTGGTAATGTTTTGTAGATTTTATCAAAAGGCTAGAAGTATTTATTTATCAAAGCATTCAGGGTATAAATCTCTTTGACTCATTCGAACTCAGGCGCTTGATGCTAGAGTTCAAGATACTATGTGAATTCAGGTTATCAAAATACCATATCCGCAATGTTTCAGGGACAGATGAGGGAGCTGAGTTGAAAATTTCAAGTAGAGAATAAAGAGAGGAAGGACGGGAGAACCTTAATTTTGTTTCGGGGTTTGGGAGCATATCCGGTTTATCTCAGGAACAGCCAATTTGAATATCAAGCTGAAATTTTTAACGGATGCTAGGGGGCCAAGAAGGCTTTGAATTTTGACTGGGGGAAAGTGAAAGGTGAATTGAAATAAACTATGTATCTAGTTGATCAGATTGACATCTCGAGAACAAAAGATGGCAAGAACGCATCCAGGGTTTATTTTGGAGGGGGGGCTTACAAAAAAGACTTCAAAAGAGCACCAAAGGTATGTTTATATTCTTTTTTGTTACATTTTTATGAGTCTGAAAAATTACTCGATGGGGGGATTTCAAACCCCCTAATTCTCCCTTAGATATGGCCTTGTTATATAGGAATTAAACTTTTGGAGTCTTTGGGGTTCACTGGATCAAAGGGATTTCGTATTTTGCATTAGACGGAGGGGACGTGGGAAATAAAATTTTGGGTTCCTGATCCTTCTTGTACTTCGTCTCTCTAATCAGCTTAAAAGGGACATTAAGTTTCTTGGTCAGGTGAACCTCTGTGCACAAAACACAAATGAATTTTTTTCCTTCAGTAACTTTGGCTGCATTGGTATCCAATGCTAAAAAATGAGTCCATGTTTTGTCTCTGATAAGATTTCAGAAGTGTAGACAGGATCAGGTAGACCCTACTTTAACTTTATTTACATAAATTTTAACCTTTATTTATGTAATAAACAAAAATATAAACTATTAAAGATATAAATCACTACGCCAGGGAAGAAATTTAAATTTTGCTAACGCGTAATGATTAACTACATAAACATTCCTCAAGGAATCCTAAATTAAAACTGATAATAAAAAAATCTACAGAAATGTTTAAACCCTACTGAAATCAAAAATATTTTGAACATTGGTTGTATCTATTCGTTATGCCTAAAACTGGCATAATAAGCATTGCTTTTTAAATTAGCTTATGCTAGAAGGGATGTAGAGAGAGACATGTGAACATCAACGAAGACAAAAGCTTATAAAAAAAATTGTATAGTATTTGAGTATAGATGAGATGTATAGATGAGAGTATATTCATGATAAATATAGAGAATATACTCATACATGAGTATATTCATGTATAGATGAGAGTATAAATGCTATATTTATAAAAATAAAAGTATAAAAAAATGGTTGCATTGGTTTTTGACGCCCAAAATAGGCCCAAACTCGTTTTACGTTCAATCGGCTAGCAGCTTAGAGGAAAAGATTACCCTGATGTAAAAAGTGACAAGGGAATACTCAAGAAAAAATAAGTTGTATTGATTTAATAAACTCCAAAAAAGCATAACGCCTTTTTCACGCTGATCTGCTATAAAACACTAAGTCAAAAACGACATCCCACTTTAAAAATTTTAAACAAGAGAAACTCAGTTGGGAAGCAGAACTGGCTGTATTGATCCTGGACATACGATACACTAACGAAGAAAGAAGAAAAATAGTTGAAAAATCTAAAGAGGAAAATTTTTAGGTTGACAGAATCTATCCGTCTTCCTCAAGAATGAACTCTGGTTTGAATGTCTGCTGAATAATGCTTGGCTCTTCCTCCATGGGAAATTCCCTTCCCCCATGAAAATCTACTTCATGCAAAAATACTCCCACTTATCCCCCCCCCCCTCGTCCCCTTCTATCCAAAAAATATCACGTAAAAGCGTATGTATGCTTCCCAGTAACCGATACTATATGCAAACAATGGGCAGAGTTCATAACTTGTAGCTCTTCCCCCGGGAACTGTGGGTTTTGAATCCTCATAAAAAATTTAATTATCAGGCTTTTCGACTGCGTTGAAAAAATGGCTATCTTAAAATTTTGATCGGGTGACTTTGGGGAAAAATAAGTGTGGGAGGGGGCTAGCCTACTCTACAGTAGGGTTCTGTGATATGCTGAATCTAATGTTGTGATTTTTATTAAGGCCGTGATTAAGTGAACTGATGGAACTCGAAAATCCCATGTTAAATTGAAAATTTATATTTAAAAAGTACTCAAGTATTCATTGGCGGAAGATGCCGCTTTTAATATCAGGCCATAGCTTCTTGAAGATGCTACAAAATGTTTGAAAGGATTTTGCTCTATTTCCTCTAATTGCTTAGAAATCTTAGAAAATGTCTAGGTCTTTTTCACAAGTGTACTCTATGAAGGATATTGCTTTTGGAACAAAATTGGTACTATCATGAGCAGAAGACAATAACCTTTAAGATGATTGGAACCATTTTTCGTTGTATTTTCCTGTTTTCTAACAGTCCCATAGAATATTTTCAGCTACCTGAAATTTTTACAAGTCGGTTGCCAGAAAGAATCGTTTCAGATCGACGATAATACCCCCTAGAGACCAAAATGACAAGCTGGTATAATCAGCTGCTTGTTAATAGTGTGAAATTTTCATAAATTATTTCAATGCAATGAAGAAACCTAGAAATGAGAAATAGTCAGGAGCCTTTTGTAAAGTTGTGCACACAAAGTCGAAATCATAGGGAAAATTAAATCAAAGCGAGGTATGCAACTGCGAAACGGCGAAAAATTTGGGGATAGGCGAGTGGATAAAGAACCGAAAAGAGGCTAAGGCGGACTGTTGCATGGAAGTTGGAAAGAATGGACTGGTCGACCTCAAACGAGGCCACGACTACTTTTACCAAGTACAATGTCAGCTTGAATGTGCTCAGCTAGATACTTGCTTTTTCATAATTTGTACCCAGAAAGACTTCTACATTGAAAAGATAGACCGTGATCCAGGCTTTTGGACCGAAAAGATTTTTCCCAAGCTGAAAGGTTCTTCATGGATGCTTTGATCCCAGAGCTTGTTGATCCCAGAGTTCCAAAGGGGCTTCCAATACGAGAGCCGTACTTATAAGATTAATCGTTTAGTACCGGTAACAGGAAAATTTATTTTCCTTACATTCTATCCTTCTTTGTATTTACATACTTAATTGTATTGTCATTTGAAATAAAATATCTTTGTTTATATTGCTTGTCCTCCAACTTTATCAAACAGTTTGTAGTAACGAACTGTAGTAAAGAGCGACCCGGCTCAATGGTAACCAAAACTCTAAAAAATGGAATTTTGATACCAATAGCTACATCGAAAGAATCGCGTTTTAATGCTGATTTTTAGTTTAGTCTTACCCATCAAAAGTTACGAGCCTGAGAAAATTTGCTTTATTTTAGAAAATAGGGGGAAACAACCCCTAAAAGTCATAGAACCCTACCGTAGAAGTTTCAAGCTCCTATCTGCAAAAATGTGGAATTTTGTATTTTTTGTCAGAAGGCAGATCACAGATGCGTGTTTATTTGTTTTTGTTTTTTTTCAGGGGTGATCGTATCGACCCAGTGATCCTAGAATGTTGCAAAAGGGCTCATTCTAACGGAAATGAACAGTTCTAGTGCCCTTTTTAAGTGACCAAAAAAATCGGAGGGCACCTAGGCCACCGTCCCACGCTAGTTGTTTTCCGCTAATTATTAGTAAAAATTTATTTTTACTAATAAAAAAATTCGTAAAAAATTAAAAGTTCTAGTTGCCTTTTTAGGTAACCAAATAATCGGAGGGCAACGAGACCTCCTTCCCCGCTCCTTTTTTTTCTCAAAATCGTTCGATCAAAACTATGAGAAAGCCATTTAGCCAAAAGAAAAATAAATATGCAAATGTCGTTTTAATTATTCATCTGCGGAGAGCATAAATCAAAACATGCATTGATTAAAACAGGTTCAGAAATTAAATTAAATAAAAACAAGTGTTTTATAACTTAAAGTAAGGAGTGACATTAAAACATGAAACGAACAGAAATTACTTCATATGTGAAAGGGGCTGCTTCCTCATCAACGCCCCGCTCTTCACGCTAAAGTCTGACTCTTTATCTTAACTCTATTTTTTAAAACAGTAAAAAACTTCAGCGTAAAGAGCGGAGCGTTCACGAGGAAGCTGTCCCTTTCATATACGAAGTAATTTCTGTTCGTTTTAATGTCACTCCTTATTTTCAGTTAATTTTTTTTTAATTTAATTTGTAAGAAAACTTTGGTTTTCTAAGAATCCTCGAAGAAAGCTTTCAACTAAGTTCGGTGTTTAGTTTCGAATTAATCAACTGAGGTATTTTAAATAGCCTATCCCTAGGAAAAAAAGTGGAAAAAACAATAAAGTTTAAAATGCACTCTATGCATGCCGTCACAGTTGCATATACATGGGCATTTTGTACTTGAGAATGATAGTGCTCTTTTGCTCATTTTCTCTTCTCCCGTGGTCGGTAACCAAGCTTTGCAAGACGCAGCCAAATATATTACTATTTCTCGGCTGAAGCATCTCACCAAAGGAAGCTGTCAATCAAAACCTTTCACAAGACTTGATAATTGGTGCTATTTGAAATTTTGGCAATCGACGGTCTCTAGAGAATTAAAAGACAGAAGGCTAACCTTACTTCAATTTTGAAGCTCGATGTTTTCAAGTTCACTTAATCACGATCTTAAGATCGCTTGGGCGGGTTTTCCCCCTTTTTCAAAAATTCAGGCAAATTATCTTAGGCTCATATCTTTTTATGGGCATCGTTAAATTTGATGACTTTTTCATATTTTTAATAGGCATCAGAATTCAATTCTTTTGATTTGTATATTGTTATCACGACTTTGTTTTTTACAGTTACGGATACTATTGAGCCACATCGCTCCTTACTTACAGTTCGTTACCATGAACTGTTTGATACTGGAGATATTCTTCTTATCATATTTCTGAAAATACAAATTCAACATTTTCAAGTATTAATACAAAGAAAATCAAACTCCATTTCCTCTATCTCCAAAATAAAACAAGCGAGCAACAAAAAGAAATAGTCACCAATTTGGTTTCAGAACGTATTTAGTGATTTTCAGTTTGATTTTCAATCTTAGGCTTTGATTTTCAATTTGTTTTCAGTAAAGCACAAATGACACAATAGGCTAAATTACTTGTATCGTTGGAGAATGGTGAAGGGGGCAGTAGCTAAACTTCTGCTTTTAGATAATTATATTCGTTTTAAGTTTGAATTGAATACTCAATTTAATACTTACTTGGTCTAAAATTTATTTATTCATCTATACCAGTACCAGTTACCTTTCACTTTGATGTGATCTTTTATTTTTGTTTCATTTGTTCGTTCATTAATTCGTTTTGGGTTTCTTTCTTTTTTTTAATTTTAATATCTGGTCGTTTTGAGTTTACATTATTATAGGGTATTCGATTTGATGTGACTCTTTCCTTTTCTTTAAAAAACTTGAATGTTGATTTGTTGATTCTTGACGTTCATTTTTTTTATAATAGAATAACAATACAATAAAATAACCTTGAAATGCATTTTTTTTAAACAGCCTGTTGAAGCAAAATGTTATACAATAAGCTTCTTATAATATAATCGTGGGTAACCCACTGCGTCGTTATTGATGTTTTACTGAAAACGAACTCTATCTTGTTTCATTTCAACAAGATTTCTCTTTTACAGCATTAATAGATCAAAAATAGCCAAGATTTCAAGGAGTGATTATCACTGTATTCTAGAGAGTCATTCTACTTTTATTCGTTCGTTTTAGTAATTTTGTTCATTATGGTAATTTTCTTGTTATCGTAATTTTCATGGTAATTATGTTAATTCTCGGTCTTTTTTTATTTTTTATTTTTGGGGGGCTTTTCGATCGTTTTGATTAAAACACCAGTTTTGAATTTTCGATCCGATGACGTATAAGGCTGGAGAATCTTAAAAGTACAGTTGGACTCTTTCATTTTAGGCATTTAAAAGGGCTCTTGATGTCAAAATAATTTTCATCCAATGAGCCCTCCATCAACTTTTTACGATCATCTGTTTGTGGTATGGCGTGGAAAAAAAAAACAAAATTCATAAGATTTGTACCGTTCTTCACCAAGTCAACACTTTCGCTTTGAGGCATTTAATGTCCCTACTCTACTCCCACCAGATGGGTCTGAGCTCTTCCCTAGATTTTGAATTTTTTCATTTTCCTTGAAGAATTCATTTTTTGTTATTTTGGTTGAAGAATACAACAAAACAACAAAACTGTCCTTATATATTTAATTTCCTTATACACTTACTTGCAAAAATACTGTCAGTCTGTAGCTTCCCTGTTTACGCCTATTGCTTAAATTTAAAGAACAGAAGTCTTATGATAAAGTAAGTAAATCTAAAAGGTGTAAGAAATGTGTGCAGATACATCAAAAAGGAGGAACTAATCAGAAATGCTATATTTCTATGTTGTTTCTAAGACATTATTTCTATTAGTTTAGATACTTGGCTGCTATTAACTGTATTTTTGGGTATCTTTTTAGGTTACAGTTTGGGTTTTCCTTTTTGTTCCGCACCCTAGATGATTTCAAAAAAATTTGAAAGTATTGTCAAAAAGTTGTAGAGAACAACGATGAAGGAAACCCAATGGAAATCTGGTGAATTAGAAAGTTAATTGCTTTGGATTTAGGATGGCTCGTAAAATCCTATTCCCGGTGCTTGACCTTGTTGGAATTTATGAATTTAAGAGATTTAACCCGTCTGCAAAATGAAAGTTTCGCTAGGAACCATGTGATCTTAGAATATTGTATCTAACATAATATATTTGGTGGGTAATGTGTTGGGTAATGTATTTGGGGAAAAGGGGTGTGGGGGGCTATTCGCCCACCGATCGCTTTTGACTCTTCAAAAGGGAACTAGAACTCTCGATTTCCAATCGAATTAACCCCATTTGAAGTTTATATGACGACCCCTTCCATATGAAGTGCCTCTGGGAAAAAAATAAGTAAAAATAAATTATAAAGTCTTTGTTTGTGTTTTTAAGCTTTTTGCTTTTCAGGTGATTGTTGGCTATTGGCTGCTATGGCAAATCTTACGATCAATCCAGTTTTATTTAAACGAATTGTACCTGATGATCAGTCCTTTGACGATGGTGAATATGCTGGAATTTTTCACTTCAGGTGGGTATAACATAAATTATTTGGCAAGATAGAATAACAGCGCAAAAAAATACACAACAATAATAATCGAATAGAAATACGAAAGGAGGAGGGGGGACTTGAATCCAATGTCAGATGATTTGGTTTAAGTCGAATGCTGAAATATTATAAATTACCAAAGTTCTTTGAAGCTCAAAAATGTAAAATTAAACGATGCAGAAACAAATATAAAGTTAAATGTAAAATCAAGTATAAGGTAAATAGAAAACGATGTAAAGTAAAAATGTAAATATTATGTAAAGTAAAATGTAAATCAATGTAAACGTAAACGAATGAAGAAGTAAACGATCCACTACCTTAGCAGCTAGGGAAAAAAATTGCTGTACTTACTTCTTGCTGTTTCAATTGAGTGCTATTAATCTGGCTTTTTTGTATCGTAGGAATTATAATAACTTTGCATTTTGTGGTATGGTGGGTTTGGAGAGGTCCTGTTCAAAATGGAGCTCTTAGAAAAACAAGGACTTAAAATATATAAAAAATATTTTTTTTTCCGTTTTAAACTTGATTTGCATATTCAATTTAAGTATTACTCGCTTTAAGATTTATTTATTCATTTATATTATTGCTTGTTGTGTCTTTTTTGGCTATGATTTTTTATTTGATTTCTGCTCGTTTTGGGTTTCATATTTATTTTTTAACAGTAATTTCTGGTCGTTTTGAGTTTGCATTTTATCAGGTATTCGTGTCTGCTGATCTTAAGTTTAAAATGGTCTTTACTTTTCTTTCTAAAATTTCTTTTTCATATTTTTTTTTAATTAATCTTTGTTCCTTTTTGATTGCAAACAATTTCAAGTTTTTAAATTCCTTATTTCAAAGTAAAACTTTTTTTTTCAACATCAAATTTTCATCAAAGTATGAAAACTAGTATCAAAGTAACAATGTCAAAGTAAAAAAAAAAAATAACAAAGTAATTAAAGTATCAAAGCAAATAAGATATCAAAGTAATAATAAGCAACTTTCATAACTTACAGCTCTTGCACCGTAAATCGAAGTTGCCACATAATATAAATAAATAAATATAAATATGTAATAAATACAAGTATTGTATTTATTAAAAGGTACATATAAATAAATAAATACAAGTATTGAAGTAAACAATGTGTGAAAGTAACATAAAGCACGTTCCGTAACTCAGAGCCATTTCCTTGGGGTCGGGGGCGGGAAGTTCAACCCGGAGGCATAGTTATTTGGAGCTTTCTGAACAAAATGGCAATCTCAAAATTTTGACCAGATACCCCTTGAAAGGTGGGGCGCGGGCGAGTTGCCCATTGATCACTTTTGATTCTTAGAAAAGAACTAGAGGTTTAAATTTTCGATCAAACGAGTCACCTCCAAAGTTAATACGACAAACCCTTCCACAAAAGCCTTATATTCTATAATAGAAGGTTTATATGTTGACGATGGGCTGCTAGTAAAACTTACAGCCTTTTGCCCAAGCATTGGGGGAGATTCAAACCCGGAACCGTAGCTGTTTGACATTTAGATGATTTTGAACAAAATACCTAGCTCCTCCGATAGCCCTCCAATAACTTTTAAAAAGTGAACTACATTTTTCAATTTCCAATCAAATGAGCCCTCTCTGAAGTTTATACTAGCACCCCTTCCATAAGAACCATATATGCCCCCGGGGCATAACTTACAACGCCTGCCCTCGGGCCATGGGGGTTGGTGTCGACACCGGAGTTTTTGTTATCTGATATTTGAACAATTTTTTTTTAATGGGTATCTAGAAAATTTATCGTTTGAGTTTGGGCAAAAAGGGCATGGGGGCGGTTGGGGGCCTAGTTTTCCTTGGATCTCTTTTGATTCTTAACAAGGAACCGAGAACTTTCAATTTCCAATCAAATTAACCCTCTCCGAAGCATATCCGAGCATCTCTTCCGTGAGAACAATATATGCCCCCAGGGCATAACTTACAACGACTGCCCCCTGGCCCTGGGGTGTTGTTTCGACACCAGAGTTTTTTTTTATATGAACTTTGACTATTTTTAACAAATTAGTTATCTCAAAATTTTTATCTGATGCATTTGGGAACAGAGAAACTGGGGGGGGGGAGCTAGTTGCCCTCTGATCTCTTTTGACTCTTAAAAAGTGAACTAGAAATTTTACTTTCCAAAAAATGAGCAATCTCTATAAGTCTATAAGAGCATCCTTTCCATTAGAACCATATTTACCCCCAGGGCAAAACTTCAAAAGCCTGCCTCCCGGCCCTGGGGCGTTGTGTCGACACAGGAAATTTTGTTATCTGACCCTTGAACTATTGTGAACAAAATGGCTATCTCAAATTTTTTATCTGATGCATTTGGGGGAAAATGGGCATGAAAAGGGGGAGCTAGCTGCCCTCCGATCACTTTTGACTCTTAAAAAGCGAACTAGAACTTTCAATTTCCATTTAAATGAGCCCTCTTTGAAGTGTATACGAGCATCCCTTCCATAAGAACCTTAAATGCCCCAGGGCATAACTTATAACGCATGCCCCCGGGCCCTGGCGGGTTGTGTCGACATCAGAGTTTTGTTGTCTGACCTTTGAACTATTTTCAACAAAATGGCTATCTCAAAACTTTTATCTGATGCAATTGGGGGAAAAAGGACGTGAAGGGGATGGGGCTAGTTGCTCTCCAATCTTTTTTACTAAAAAAAATGAACTAGAACTTTTAATTTCCAATCAATTGAGCACTCTTGCCTCAGGGCATAACTTGCAACGCCTGCCCCAGGCCCTGGGGGCTTATGTCGACCCTGGAGTTTTTTTTTTATATGATCTTTTGACTTTTTTTTAACAAAATGGCAACCTCAAAATTCTTATTGGATGTATTTGGAGAAAAAGGACGTGGAGGGAGGGGGCTAGGTACCCTCAAAATGCATTCAAAAGGGAACTAGAACTCTCAATTTCCAATCAAATGAGCCGTCTTTGAAGTTATTACGAGTATCGCTTTCATAAGAACCTTAAATGCCCCCCAGGGCATTTTTTACAACGCCTGCCCTCGGGCCCTGGTGGGCTGTGTCGACATCAGAGTTTTGTTATCTGACCTTTGAACTATTTTCAACAAAATGGCTATTTCAAAATTTTTATCTGATGCAATTGGGGAAAAAAGGACGTGAAGGAGGGGGGGGGGAGCTGGTTGCTCTCCAATCTTTCTTACTCTAAAAAAGTGAACTAGAACTTCTAATTTCTAATCAAATGAGTACTCTTTGAAGTTTTTACGAGAGCCCCTTCCATAAGAACCACATTTGCCTCGAGGCATAACTTGTAACACTTGCCCCGGGCCCTGGGGGCTTATGTCGACCCTGGAGTTTTTTTTTATATGATCTTTGGACTTTTTTTTTAACAAAATGGCTTCCTCAAGATTCTTATTGGATGTATTTGAAGAAGAAGGGGGTGGAGAGGGGGCTAGGTGCCTCCGATCACTTTTTACCCTTCAAAAGGGCACAAGAACTCTCACTTTCCCATTGCATGAGTCTCCTTTTAAGTTTATACGACAACTCCCCTCCATATGAAGTGTCTCTGGGAAAAAAATAAATAATAATAAATAATAAAACATTGGAGCAGTTAGCCTTTACTATAGGCAACGCTATAGCGCTGCCTTTGACAGAACGCTATATTTTTGAATTTTTGTGAACTCCCTCCCGATATTCTACAGCCATGAGTTTCGTATGGCTTTGTACAACAACCCCTGGGAAAAAATACAATGCGAAAAGAAACACTCATTCATGACCAATTTTAATGGGAAAAAATTCGTATGTTTGTATAAAGGGACTTGAATTCTCCTGTAAATGGTTCTTCTTGAAAATCTTATGGTTTATTTTTCATCAAGACCACCTTTCAGGATTTACTACTGGATTACTACTTTTTCTAATCACTCTGCGCTGGAAATTTCAATTCTTAAATGGATTAAGTCTCTAAGTACGGAGAGCGTAAACATCTAAACCTTTCCAGGCGGTGATCATTATCTCGTTCAAATTTAAATTTTAGAACACTTTCTCTTTTCGATCTAGACTGATTAGATTCTCCTGAACGTTTATTACTGCTTACTTCTTTATTACTACTAAAGGATCGATAATGTAATTCACAAAACAGTTCCTAAGCGGAGTTAATGAAGTCTCTGAAGCAATTGCAGATTACTCTGATTGCATTTCTAGTTGCAGATGCCTCCAGGGAGGGGAGAAGGTTTATCACCTCTCCTCCACCCAAAGAACTCAGAGCAACTTCTCATATATACCAACACCTTTGTCTGTTTCCTCCCTTTTGTCCTCGGACGTATTTAAAGCCAAGCTATTTTTATTTGAACGAATATAATAATACCTATTAACTCACCCAAAGCTATCAATTTATTACCACTACTCCTATTTGCTGGAAATGCCCCCCCCCCTCGTATTCACCCTAGAAATTCATCTAGGGCCTTATAACCTGAGCCAGAAGCCATAGCCAGACTTCGGCCGGACTGGCATGTTTATAAATTGAGAGGGAATAGTCAATCTAGACATGTCCCAGTTTAAGATAGGAATGGGGCCACAATCAATGATAGTAGTAGCAGTAGTAGTAGTATTAATTTATTAACCAAAGGAAATAACACAGACAAAATCAATCGGTAGCACCACAAAAGCGTTGCTTGCGAGGGTGTGTTACTAACAAAAAATAGAAGAAAAAAAAGAACAAAAACGGAAAAACAATGAGTTAATCTGAAATGAGCAGAAAGGTGAAACCGTGTACCGAGAGAAAAAAATTATATAAATAATTCATACACAATCAAACAACATAATATCATGATCCCGAAGCAAAAAAGGAAAACAAAAGAAAAAAACAATAAACAATTATTTTCAATACTAAATCAATCAATCTCAATCTATTTCAAAGGTACACCTACCAAGAAACCCCACACGCGCACGGCCTTAAATTGATTAATGGGCAATTCTTTAATACTTGGAACAAGCTTATTCCATAGCTTAGCCCCTCTATAAATAATTGAAAAAGCAGTCCTACTTGAAACTAGGCGAGGAACCTCAATATATCCACTTGTTCGAGTTCTATGATCATGAATATTAGACCTATCCCGATAACTTCCTGTAAAACATTCTGGAACGCACCCATAATGGTACTTGTACATAAAAACCAGTGTATAAAAATCACGCAATATGGCTGCAGGCATTATATTTATCATACTATACATTGACCTGACCGAATCCCGGTTCCCTATTCCACAAAGTGATTTAATGGCATTATTCTGCAGTACGCGGATTGGGCGAAGTATTGAGGGGAATGTCCCAAGCAATATAGACGAGCATTACAAAATATACGGATGAATCAGAGAAAAATATAATAACCGTATAACATTTTAAGGAAATAAATGTTTTAGTTTACGGATAATCCCTAAATTCCGCGATAATATTCTACTTATAGCTTTTACATGGCACTTAAATGATAAAATTTCGTCAATAATAATCCCAAGGTACTCAACGGACTTTGACCGCTTAACAGTTCCCTTCGGTGTAGCTATTTCCATAATCCAAGGATAATAATTTGGAGACGGTGAAAAAATAACAAAATTTGACTTATTTATATTTAGGTCAAGGCGGTTTATCTTCAACCAAAGACATGTCATAGTCATTGCTGCATTAATTGTTGAGGTAAGTTGTTGTGCAGTTGAGGCAACACACATCAATGTCGCATCATCAGCAAATAAGGGTGTAGTGATCCTGGTTCCTGAAGGTGCGGGATTCACTATATCCCCTATTCTAGAAGTAGTTGCAACAGCATTTGGCAGATCATTTATAAAAATCAAAAAAAGAGTAGGCCCTAACACAGAACCCTGGGGGATACCATATTTAACAAGACTCTTACTTGAAGAAAATCCATTAATGTGAACATAATGCTCTCTATTTTGGAGATAATCACAAATCAAAGCTAAAGTAGCCCCTCTTAGTCCATAAAATTCACATTTTCGAAGTAGTAATTGGTGGTCAACAGTGTCAAATGCCTTAACCAAATCAAGAAACAGACCCGCTACTCTAAGCTTATTATCAAGAGCTCCATTGATTATCGAAGTTATATATGATAATGCCATCTCTGTGGTTCTCCCTTTTCTGAAGCCAAATTGAATTGGATTTAACAGATTATGCAGTTCCAAATGATCATAAACTCTAGTGTTAATACACTTTTCTAGCAGTCGAGAAATAACAGGTAAGACTGAGATAGGCCGATAATTTCCTAGATCATTCTTATTACCGCCTTTAAAAACAGGGGTAATCTTAGCAATTTTCAAGCAATCAGGAAACGTTCCCCGTTTCAAGCACAAATTAATGAGAGAATTAAGAATATCAGCAACATAAGGAAACGCTATTTTTAACACCAGAAGATTGAGTGAATCACTACCTGCCGATGTATTTTTCATCCCAAAGATAATTTTCTCTACTTCATCACGAGAGAAGGGTCTCATATACATAGAAATATCAATTGGAGTCTTCATAAAAAACTCCAAGGGAGGATCCTCATCAGAAGATACTATACGGGAAGATAAATCTACGCCAATGTTAGCAAAATGTTTGGAAACAGCATTACATATCTCTTCGGGTTCCTCCGTTGGTCGGCCATTCTGCATTACTACTTCATCGGGAATAATAGAGTTCTCTGTCGATATCACACTTTTAATTATTTTCCATGTTTTTGCAGGGTTACCACAAGTCTCAGTGAATTTATTTACGAAATATTTTTTTTTTTTTGCATTTCTCAGTAATTTATTCAGGGCATTTCTATAATTTTTATAAATTCTTAAGCAGATCGGATCATTTCCATTATTTATGGAATTCTTATAAAGTTTATCTCTTTTATTAATACAGCGCAACAAGCTAGGCGACATCCATGGTTTCTTAGGATTATTTTTCCTTGATGACGAACGAACCATTATAAATGTTTTTGTCACTAACAAAATTAGTTTATCGTAAAATCTTTGAAAACTCGTATTTATATCATCCGTAAGGTCTATTAAATTATTCCAATCAACTTCTGCAATTGCCTGCTTAAATTTTTGAAGGTTACTCTGGCTAAATACGTGCATTGGACTCTTAGGAATTATTGTTGCTAACTTTTGGGGAATACAGAGATCAAATCTTGTTGAAACCCCAAAATGATCGGATACATCTGTAATAATAACTTTTGGAGCTGAAAAAAACAAATTTGAAAAAATATTGTCAATTAGCTTTGATGATGAGGTGGTTACTCGTGTGCATATATTTATTGTTGGAAATAAACCATAGGACATATAAAGCCGCAAAAAATCCATAGAAACACTCGCATCAAGCTCACTTAGGTCAATATTAAAATCCCCGAGCATCATAAATGGATGTGAACTAGTTGCTAGTTTCTCCAGCTGCTTATCTAAAAGATCCATAAAGATTGGTATGGAGCCAGATGGCGGCCTATACAATATAATAACAAATGCATCTTTAGGTTTCAGCCTAAGCTGAAGAATAAATGGTTCAAAAACCATTTCCTGGTATACTACTAAGTCATTTCTTACCAAAACCTCAATATCGCTTCGAATATATGCACCGTTTCCTCCATGTTGCCGAAACTGTCGATTCCTATTGTAGAAATTATATCCTGGTATATTTAAAAGAGCGGAGTTGTGGTCATTCAGCCAGGTTTCAGTAAGACCGATGACCTGGAAAACCGAAAGATCACATACTTCATTTAAAAAATTAAACGAAGAATTTAATCCTTGGCAATTAAGATGGAAAACATTGAGGCCTCTCGCATCTCCATACTCAGATTGGATTCCATCTTTAAACAAATATTTGGAACTAACAGATCTATAATGCCCTGCTACCCCAATGTCATAACTCCGATGTAGCTGCTCCGTAAATATACCCCCAAAATCTACATTAGAAGCTTCCAAAGTATTAAGACGGATACTGCTCCGGAAATCACGATCATAATTATCCATTGTCATTAAAAACAAAATAAATCTCGGTACATGGTTTCAATAAACATAACAAACAGACACAAAAAAGAAAAACAAAAATGATCCACATAATAACACAAATAAGAAAAATAACAGGCCATGAAAATATTGCCTGTAACCCGTTCATATAAAGCTCAAGCTTCTAACACAACGGCTCACAACTTAATAATAAGCACACATCACAATATCGTAAGAATACTTAAAAACTAACTTAACAAGACTTCAATAAGACTTGATCACCAAAATACACAAGTTACGGTATCAACAGATTCTTTGCATTGTACCAAAGCACTTTCGCTACAGTGTTATCTTTTTTTACACAAATAACAGGGGGTAAGGTAGGGGGTACCCAGCATTCCACTCCTTTATCCACTAGACATTTACGGATGGCCAGGAGTTCCTTGCGTACAATACGCACACGAGGCGTAACGTCATCACCAATAAAAATATTATTATAAGTGCTGAACTTTTTCCCTTTAAGTTTCTTCGCATTTTTCAGAAGAGAAAATCGAACTTGCGTATTATCCACTTTAATTTTAACGAACTTTTTAGAGCACTGGATAATACTAAACGACGGCAAATTTTCGCTATTTAATGATAATCCAATTACCATCACTTCTTTAATCAAAGACTCAGCATCCTCGAATGGTACTTCATTCAATCCCCAAATTAATACATTGCACTCATTACTGCGATTTTCCTCCACAAATGATTGGCTGACTACTGAATTTATTTCCTCTTTACATTTATTAATAATATCCGTTTGGCCCTCCACAATATTCTTCAAAATCTGAAGTTCCGATTTAACTGATACAAGTTCATCCTCCAGCATATTATTTTTATTTTCAATCGTTGTAACACGATTAGTCACTGCACTAATATCTGATTTTAACTGCAAGAAATTATGTTGGAGCGCCTCAATGTCTGTATTTATGGATTGAACCATTTCCAGTATTTTAATAGTATTTTCAGCATTAGTTCTCTGACAGTCAGTGAGAACGCTACCATCGGAATTATTTGTCGAATTCAATCACAGGGTCCGATAAGTCCGCTTCGGTTCTGTTACGTTTACCGCTGCCTTTCTTTCCCATAGTAACAGTATGAAAATAAGACTATTCGCCTAATTTAAATGAACTATATTTACCCACGCTAGTTCCTAGCGTGCAATGAACATATGCGTTAAAAAGGAACGTCTTACACCAAAAGATATTTACAAAAATACCTTGCATAAAACAGAAATCGCTGGCCAAAAATTACAGCAAGAAACTCCTTCTTATCCAATTATCAATTAGTTATTTCATGCTATCACGAGTATTCACAGTCAAAACATTACATAACATTTCGCTGTGTTAGTTTCAATGCTGTCAAACAAGTTCACTCATTGACTGCTGAATGAGAAGAAAAGAGATAGAGAGGGATTGGCAGAACATGGCAATAGAGATGGGTTACCTTGGCATTAATCTTTCATAACACGACTGTTACATTACTAATCGCAGATATCCGGACTGGAGTTTTTTCTACTAATAGAAACTCGAGTTGAGCAGAGATTATATTAGAACCCCCGTCCGCCCTGCCAAGAAAACAAAATGAACTAAAAATTTTCCAATTTTTGTTGAGTATCATCGAAGAAAAAATATTTTTTGGTTGAAAGGTTGTGTTTTAGGATTTTAAAGAAGAATTTGAGATTTTAAAGCGTCTCTAAGCCCTCTCTGTCACTTCTAAGCTTCCACCGATTTCTATATTCTATGTAATCAAATCTAAATTTTCACCCCATTCACCCTATTGACATTTAACTTTTTAACAAATGAAAGAAACTGTTTTTCATTGGGTGAAAAGGCCACTTCCTTAGTCTAGACCAGGCATGTGAATACAGGAACTGTGTTCTTTCTGATGATTATTGTAAATAAATTAAACAGCTCTCAAAGTTTACATGATCTATTTCAGGTTTTGGCAGTATGGCCAATGGGTGGATGTTGTCATAGATGACAAATTACCAACTTATAACGGCAAGTTAGTCTACCTTCAATCCCAAGAGAAAAATGAATTTTGGAGTGCATTGTTGGAGAAAGCTTATGCCAAGTACGTACTTTAGTTCTATCCCATGGAGGGGGAGGAGGTAAGTGGTTCCAGAAGCTTTTTAAGGAGTATGTAAATGGTAAAATTTCTTATTTTCCTACTTTTATGGGTTTTTACTATCTTAGGTTAATATCTGAGAAGTGCCTGAGTTATCAAACACCTTTGGTCCTCAGTTTTATAGATTATGAGCAAACGTTCGATCCTGTTGATAGAAGAGCTTAAGCAAAGGTCTTTTCCTTGTACGGTATACCAGACAGATACATGAAAGTGATACCACTACTGTGGTTAAGGTAGGATATGAGGTTAACAGCTTGTTTTGTATTAAATCAGGAGTTAACCAGGGTTGTGTTCTATTCCCCTTTATATGGATCGTTTTGATGGATTTTATCTTAAGGAGCACAGAAAAGGCAATGGGAGACCACGGAATCAAATGGAGAGGAAAGACTCTGCTGGACTTAGATTATGCTGATGATTTAAGCTCCTGAGATAAAGTGTGAGCAAAATGAATGAACTTTTAGAGATTTTGCGAGTTCAAGGTGCTAGAATTGGTTTGAAAATTTATGTTAAGAAGACTAAGTCTCTAAGGCTAGGTATAACTAAAGATGAAAAGGTGACGTTGGTTAAAAAAAGATTGATCATGGAACTTCCTGAGAGGGCGTAAAGAGGGAGGAGTTGAATAGATCAGGATGGAGGAGGAGCGTGCGAAACTGTGTTGGCCTCAGGTGACTTGGTGCTACGGTGCTACGATTAGTAGTAGTAGTAGTAGTAGTAGTTGACTTTCAGCAGTTATAATGAGAAAATACAAATTTAACGATATTAAAACTTACAACAAAGAAAATATGTCCTTGTAAAAAGGGAGCAATCAACCTCAACCTCTCTACCGGAAAAGTTTTAGAAGCTAACATCTGCGTAAGACGGTGGTATTTCTAAGCTTTTAATTTGCTTATCGCCTTTCAAAACATGAAATGAAAATACTATCTTTTAAAGCAAATGGAACTAACTAAGCCATTTTATAGTTGAAGCATTGCAATGGAAAAAGCAAAACCTTTCATCAAATTGCTCTTGTGTTAGAAATAAATAAAAAAAAAGAAGTTTTTTTTTAACTGTGAGTAAGGAGCGACATTAAAACTTAAAAGAACAGAAATTATTCCGTATATGAAAGGGGTTGTCCCATCCTCGACGCCTTGCTCTTTACGCTAAAGTTTGACTCTTTTGCACAGCTCTACTTTTTAAAACAATAAAACAAGAATAAACTTGATGAAACTTATATATTTAAAATCAGCATAAAAATGCAATTGTTTTGATGTACATATTGGTATCAAAATTCCATTTTTTAGAGTTCCGGTTACTATTGAGCCGGGTCACTTCTTACTACAGCTCGTTACCACGAACTGTTTGATAGCCATTCTTGAGGAATTGAGATAAAAAGGTGATAATTTAAGGGTAAAACATGAGAAGTAACAGACAAGGAATTGCAAGTTCCGAGAGGCTGACAGCAACGCCGTACCCGGGGGAGGGGGTTTCTAGGTCTAAACCCTCCTAAATTTTTTCGACCCGTAAAAAGTAGCAAAATGCATTTAAACTCATTTTTTATAGGTTTTGTAATTATTTTTTTTGGGTAAATTATTCAGTTCCTCAGGAACTAATAGGGTTTTGAATGAGTGGAATATGGTAGTTGCAAAATTGGAAATAAGTTACTGAAGGCTGTGAAAATGGGAAGCACCTACTGATTTTAGAAAAAAGAAAATTAGTTAATTCTATTTATATTAAAGGTGATAACTGTGAAAGTTCCCAAGTACAGAAGCATTACTTTGATTTCCGTATGAAACAAAGGAAGATGAAGCTTATTAGAATAAAAGATACTGTAGATAAAGTTTTAAGAAAAGAACAATGTTGTTTTAGGAAAGGTGTCGACCAAATTTTCACTCTTAAGTTAGTAATTCAGAACGTCATACGTTTTAGTACCCAGTTTTCACCTGGAAAAGCAATATTACCTTTAATTAGGTATTTTAGACGTATCCCCATTGAACGTTTCTTCGTTCGTAGAAAAGCTTTAGTGAATGTCCTGTCTTCTAGGGTATACTGAGTAAGTAGACTACGTTAAAGTGAATAGTACTATGTACGAGAATGATATTGCTGTGGCTAAGGCAGGAAGTGAGGCTAGAAGTTGGTTAGGTGTTTAATCAGGAGTTAAGCAGGTTTGTTTCTTTTTCTAGTTTCTATGGATTTTATTAGAGATGTTTTCTTAAGGAGCATGACCAAGGCAATGGAGAACAGAATAAAGAATTTGAAGGTAAAACTCTGCTAGACTTAGATTGTGAAAACGATTTGTATATCCCAGATAAAAATGCTATTGACAAGAATAGATTTTTGGAGGTTCCGAGACTTCAAGGCTCAAGAGAATGTTTTTGAAAATTTATGCTGAGAAGACTAAGTAGCTCAGATCAGAAATAAATGAGGACGAAGAGTTAATATTAGATTCACTTACCTGGGTAGTATCATTAGTAAAGATGGTGCAGATGTGAAAACATGGTGCAATGAAGGTGTAAAAAGTAGAATAGTTAATGTCCAGATTATTTTTCCGTAGTTGAAAAAAGTTTGGAAGAGTAAGAAGATAAGTCTGTGAGCCTAGATAAGAATATTGGAAGCTATAGATTATGACGGTGGTCAATTCTGAAACTTGGTTGCTTGGTTCTGAATTGGTTGCTTGGCTCTGATTGGTTCTGAAACATGGTTGATTGGTTCTGAATTGGTAGCTTGGCTCTGATGGGTTCTGAAACTTGGTTGCTTGGTTCTGAATTGGTTGCTTGGTTCTGATTGGTTCTGAAACTTGGTTGCTTTAAAAGACAGAAGAAGATTTGGTATGTAATTTCTAAAAGAATTGCCTAAGGATAGTCTTGGGTACTCGTTTAACTCACCCTATATCGCACAATAAGCTCTACAAAGAGGTGGTTCGATCTCTTTTCGGGGGCTAAGATGACGGAAGGTTAAAACGGCTAGACCACGTGCTACGGAAAAAGGATGACGGATTATCAGAGTGTGCTTTTGGCTATCCATCCCGGGCCTCATAGATTTAGAAAAATACTTTTTCTGATATACTCATTAAAAAAAAAAAAAAAAAAAAAAAAAAAAAAAAAAAAAAAAAAAAAAAAAAAAAAAAAAAAAAAAAATCCGTGATTTCGATTTTTCTTTGTCTTCGTTAGATAATTAAAAATAACGGCACGAATATGGCTTACCATTTGATTTTAAATATTTTTCCTCAACAGAATTGTCTTAGATTCTTTATTTTCTTTAAATTCAATTATATAAATTCTTGAATCTTGGCTATCAAAGGCTAGGCCCCATTTAGTTTGAATTTTTGAATACACTAATGTTTCTATTTTTATTTTTGTTGTTATTTGACATGGCACGATGTTTTCTTTTTTTATTATTGTGTATCCGTGCTAATATTAATGCTTCCCCATTAAAATGTCATCGAGCCTTTAATTTTTGTTGTATTATCTGAAAATGATCAAATGTCGGTAACAAGGACTGACCTATTGTTTATTTTGGAAAAAATTTATGTTTGGAAAGAAAGTTAGTGTGGGCACCACAAGGGGAGATACCTCTACCCAAATGAGAAGCAATAAGTAACATTAAAAAATGTATTAAAGTAATAAAATAAGAAATACTCCAATTCAAATCCTGGTAAAAACAACGTTCCAGGTAATGCTTCTCTACCTGTAGTTTCTCTGATAGTACTTATGGCAGATTTTCTCTAAATGGTCTAGAAACTTTCAAGTTTATCTTACTTTAAAATGGAAATGGTTTCTTTAATCCTTGGTGTATTTTTTCTTGTTAAACCTTGTCCAATTATATCTTACGGATGGACTGACATTCAGTATATTTTCTTTGTCCAAGAAATTGGCAGAAGTACGCCCTCTTTTTTTAGACTTTCTCCAACAGTACTGTATAAACACAATTCGTTGCGAGATATTAATTTAAACGGGATTATGCCAACAAATCTTGGTTTAGGGCTACACATTAAGTGGCCTTTTGCCAAATTATATAGGGAAATAATTAATGGGCTTTTATTTGTATCAAGTATGCCTTAGAAAGTGCATAATACACCCTAGCTGAAGCCTTGGGACTCATTTTGATGACGTATAGTTGGAACCTTTCTGATAAAACTTGTTCAAATGTATTTTGATTAACCATATGTGCTTCTAATTCCCCCTCCCCTCGCCCAGAAAAATAAAATCAAAGACCTCAAATTCATAATAAAACTATAAAATAAACTTAATTTCCGAAGAAAAGAATTACAAAAATTAATTGCAAATTTGCTGAAACTACCCGGCGTTGTCCGGGAATCTTTTCAATGGTTAATTACAGGCGTTTTGTACCAATTCGATATTTTTTTATTTTGTAATATCCCTCTACCACCGACCACCCCATCTTCTCTTGAATTTTCCCTTAATCTTGTCGTTCTTCTTCCAGATAGGGTCACACGGGGTGTATGCACTTGATACGATCTGAGTTATATTACTTCGGCGATCTCATAGGCATGTTTTGATCTTCCTCTGTTCGAGAGGGTCATATAGTCACATGCATATAGTTTCAACCCAATTGGTCCATCCGTTTCTTGCTGCATTGGTAATAGCTAAAAAAAAAAAATCTAAAGTCAGAAAAATCTCAGAACCTTTTGTGTAGATATTTCAGTTCCAAATAAATTAGTATTCAAAAGCAAGAATGCTGTTATTTGTCCCCCTTCAGCAAAACCTCACCCCTGTCTTGGTCTTTCCCTGCACACAAAAAAATCTCGAGACAGCTAAGGATAATCACATGCCAAATCACATATAAGTACTACTGCTACTACTACTAAAAGCTCACCGCATCACGAAAGCTGCCTGAGGACAACATAGCTATGCACGCTCCTCCTCCGTCCCAATCAATTCAAAATATCTCTCGTTACACCCTCCCAGGAAGTTCCTGTTTCCCTTAAATCTTTCCCCAACCGCGGGAAATTAATCAACCCCAAATCAACCCCAACCGCGGACGTTTAACCCTAGACGGTTGGCCGAAAAGGACAATCTTCGGCAATATGTCATCCTTCATCCGCAGGACGTGCCCTAGCCATCTCAACCTTTCTCTCATTATAGCCCTAGAAAGTGGGATTCGACAAATATCATATAATTAAGTGAAATCAAATTCTGATCCCCTCTCCCACCTCCTTCCAACAGCCCTAACCCCTTCGCTCTCCTTTTGACATTCTCCTGCTAGAGAGGGTAAGATGTGCTATAAGCAATGTAAAAGAAAGGGATCTGCTAACTCAACTTTTACCTCTGTTCCCCTGTATTGGTCTCCTCCTGACAGACAGGGTCAAATGAACCAAGTTTTGGTCCAATTGGCTCAAAGTATTTATTACAACGTTCAGTACTGCAATTGAGCGTCCTTTACCCCCATGCTGTAGGAACCTTTCAGATAATATATATTCAAATAAATTTTAACAGTCCTCATTATCTTCACGTAAACAATTTTATAAAAATTTCAAATTCAAACCGAAAGGACCATGAAAAATCTTTTTTTGGCGAAAAAATCGCAAAAATCTTATTTACAAATCATATGAGGAAAAAAAGAGAAAGACAATGTTGTCAAATTGGCTTTGTGCAAATCTCGCCGATAAAATCTGTTCTAATAAATTTTGAATAGCTATCAGTGCTTGAGGAAAAAAAAATTAGAAATCTGTAAATCATAGTAAATAGCTGTAGGTACAACTCATTTCTCTGAGGAAAAATATTGCAAAATTTGTTGCCAAATTTTATCCGGAAAAGATAAACCGGCTTCTTTGTTGAAAATGCCTCCTAGAGCACCCAGTAATATCATAAGACACTTTGACGCTAAACTGACGATGTTTTTTTTTAACTCTAAATAATTTATATTAATTTTAAATAATTTTAATTTTTTAACTCTTTCATGGATTGGAATGATCACTCTAAATGGAATTCACAGTGTACAGTTAAAATTTTTAAATAAAATGTAACTTTTCTTGGTGATTTTCATAATGTTCTGATTCAACAATAAGGGCCCATTTACAAGCATGCAAAATGACTTGGGTCTATGCTCTCCCTAAAAAAATTCCAGTGATATTCTTTATGTAAAACATAATTGATAACGAATTCAATTTTCCCCCTCCCCCTCCATGTGTATACAGTATGGACTATATACGTAAATCATAAATGCAATATATGCATATGCTTGCAATTTAAATGCGCAAATCATAAAACAAACATAAAAATTTTCCTGTGTATGGGAGAACTCTTCCCTCCCCCAAAGAAACACATTTTATTTACTGATAGCATTTCAAAAAATATAACTTAAGATATTATTGTTTAATACAAACGTGCCATTGTTGCCCTTCCATTTTTGAGGTATTGTGAGAAAAAAAATATTCACCTAATTCCAAATGCCCTTGCGTTAGAGTATCCGTTCTTGTTTTTTTTTCAGGGGGATAAGGTCAAACTTTAGCATCAACAATGGTGGCAGAGGAAGACTGGAAAGGGGAGGTCTTATGCAGGATAATTTCTGCTCGTTTTAAGTTTTAGTGTCATCTTTTGTTTTCATTAACAAAGATTGCATTTATTTGATTTTTATTTTTAATTCTATATCCAAGTTTATTCTAAATGTGAGGGAACTATTGCCTTCTGCTCTATACACTAAAGTTATAAACGAACTACTTAAAATTCAGAATTACAGGCATATTTGTAAAAGCTCTAGATTTTTAGGGGTTGGTCACGGAATAGACCAACCTCCCATCGCCTATGCCTGCTAAGTTCACTTGTTGTAATTTTCAAAGCGCCACTACCTTGACATGTTATAAAAAACGACAGTTTTCAGTTCTCTAGGAAACCAAGTCCTAATATAATGTATATTATATACTTAATATACAGGGAATGTGGGGACACAGGGAATGTTCGGTTAGCAATCACCATCAACAAAGCTCAAGGGCAATCATTTGAAAAATGCGGTGTAGATCTGAATACGGATTGTTTTTCCCATGGACAACTATCCAATATGTTGCATGTTCAAGGGTGACGCAAATGACGACCGGGACACAGGGATTATAAATGACGACCGCGACACTCAAAGAGAAATTACAGACCAGGACACAAATGACGACCGGGACACAGGGAATGTAAATGACGACCGGGACACTCAAAGAGAAATTACAGACCGGGACACCGGGACACAAATGACGACTGGGACACAGGGAATATAAATGACGACCGGGACACAGGGACACAACAACAACGAGGACGCCGGGGGCACAGGGGGGATATATAAATGACGACGGGGACAGAGGGAATGTTCGTTTAGCAATCACCATCAACAAAGCTCAAGGGCAATCATTAGAAAAAAGCGGTATAGATCTGAAGCGGTATATATAAATATATATTTTTAACTACGTAAAACATGCGAATATACAACATTCTTCGCTGTCCCATTGTCTGTGCATATAAATAGCATTTATATTCCCTGTGTCCCGGTCGTCATTTGTGTCCTGGTGTCCCAGTTTGTAATTTCTCTTTGAGTGTCCCGGTCGTCATTTATATTCCCTGTGTCCCAGTGTCCCGGTCGTCATTTGTGTCCCGGTGTCCCGGTCTGTAATTTCTATTCAAACAATCCCTGTGTCTCAGTCGTCAATTATATATGCCGCCTGTGCCCCCGGCGTCCCCGTTGTAGTTGTGTCCCTGTGTCCCGGTCGTCATTTATATTCCCGGTTATATCCACGCTTTCTTTTCTTACTTTCTCTATCAGCAACAAGTTTTTTGGCATAGACTCTTTGAGCAGCTTCCTCGGCTGTTGCCATTGTAGGTGGCGCTCTGTGCCACACCAACACCTAGTTGGTGGGGGCGCTTCGAGCCCCCCGACCCCTCCCCCCCGTGCCCGCAAGTCGCTTTGTGCCATATTAGTTACGTGCCATTGTAGTTGTGTCACTGTGTCCCACCTGTGAATATAGGTAGATATATATATATATATATATATATATATATATATATATATATATATATATATATATATATATATATATATATATATATATATATATATATATATATATATATATATATATATATATATATATATATATATATATATATATATATATATATATATATATATATATATATATATATGTGTTTTTAACTGCGTAAAACTTGCGAATATGCAACATTCTTCGCTGTCCCATTGTCTGTGCATATAAATAGATTGTCAGGTTTACCGACTCTTGAACCTCCAACATATAATTGTCCATGGGAAAACAATCCGTATTCAGATCTATACCGCATTTTTCTAATGATTGCCCTTGAGCTTTGTCGATGGTGATTGATAATCGAATATTCCCTGTGTACCCGTCGTCATTTATATATCCCCCATATGCCCTTCCGGCGTCCCCGTTGTAGTTGTGTCCCGGTCGTCATTTATATTCCCTGTTTCCCGGTGTCCCGGTCGTCATTTGTGTCCCGGTGTCTTGGTCTGTAATTTCTCTTTGAGTGTCCCGGTTGTCATTTATATTTCCTGTGTCCCGGTCGTCATTTGTGTCCCGGTGGCCGGGTCTGTAATTTCTCTTTGAGTGTCCCGGTCGTCATTTATATTCCTTGTGTCCCGGTCGTCATTTGTGTTCCAGTGTCCCGGTCTGTAACGTCATAAAGTCTTCAATGGCTCTGGTGGTGCAGCCAGTTGAGGAAGTTTAACTTTCTTTTGGCATTATCTCTTTGAGCCGCAAGCCTATTTTCACGTTGTTCTTGTGATTCCTCGGCACGCTTTCTTTTGGCACGCAACACATTCCCATTGTTTCTCCATTAAATTTTAAGGCCTTGCAATAGGGACAAATTTTAGACATAGTCCTGATTTGAACACATCTACTGAAGCTATAATCATCGACTGGGCTGTACCTGAATGCCAGGCGATAATTTTGACGTTGCTCTTGTGATTCCTCGGCACGCTTTCTTTTGGGATTATCTCTTTGAGCCGCAAGCCTGTTTTCACGTTGTTCTTGTGATGCCTCGATACGATTTTTTTCGGTAATTTCTCTTTGAGCCTCAAGCCTGTTTTCACGTTGTTCTTGTGATTCCTCGGCAGGCTTTCTTTTGGTATTATCTCTTTGAACCGCGAGCCTGTTTTCACGTTGTTCTTGTGATGCCTCGGTACGATTTTTTTGGTAATTTCTCTTTGAGACGCAAGCCTGTTTTCACGCTGTTCTTGTGATTCCTCGGCACGCTTTCTTTTCTTACTTTCTCTTTTAGCCGCAAGCCTTTTGGCATTAACTCTTTGAGCCGCTTCCTCGGCTGTTTCTTCTGCCATTGTAGGATTTATACTGAAATTTCTCTTTGAATTGCCCCCTTATATACTTACAATGATGTCATATACAAAACATTATATACAGACGGACAGTACATCACCCCCTTTCGAAAATCAGGGAAATTTTTCTCAGGCGGGTAGTTTTTGATGGGTCACATTAAACTTGATGAGATATGTATATTCTAAATAATCGTCAATATTTGATTCTTTGATATGTTCGTTGTTAATAAGACTGTTTCTTTTAGTTACGGTCACTTGTGAGGTTTTCGGTTATTTCTTATTGTATGTAAAACAGTTCAAAATAGGGATGAAACCTTTTTATTGACAGTGAATAGATATAAGAATTTTTAACTGGATATTTTGAACACATATACGGTGTTCATCATCAGCAGTAAAACTAAAAGACATGAATAAAATAAACAAAATTTATACCTAATAAAAAGGTTTCATCCCTATTTTGAACTCTTTTATTTTCATCATGGAAAGGCAGTGTGGTCTTCGAAGTTATCTATTCTTATCGTATGGGGGGGGGGGAATGTTTGGCTGCAATTTTAGAAATTTTCAAAGAAGAAATTGCTCAATTCTTGCACGAGTAGGTTCCTAACAATATCTTATGATTGCTACTTTAAATGGCTTTTTCTAAGTTTAAGAAAATTTGTTGCAAAAATAAAACCAAAAAATTATCAAATACATTTAGAAATAAATCATTTCCTCGCGACAGCAGGGAACGAACCTGAACGCTCTCAGGCGGACGGCAGAAACGTATCCACTGTACCATCACGAGGTACATGACTGTAGGATTTATTCAAATAGTGATTTGTGTAATCAATTATAACAGCTGATGTCATTTGAAACAACAATTTATTGACAGCAGTGTATTTTACAACCAAGATCATAGGATATAACAAACATTTGAAATAACAATTTATTGATAGTAGTGTATTTTAGAACCAAGATCATAAGTTTATCATCAAGTTTTTACCAAAATTAAATAAAAAAAGTTTTTTTTTAACTGCAAATAAGGAGCGACATTAAAACTTAAAACGAACATAAATTATTCCGTATATTAAAGAGGTTATCCCCTCCTCAACACATCGCTCTTTACGCTAGTTTTTTTTATTGTTCTAAAACGTAGAGTTGTAACAAAGAATGTCAGATCATAATCATCTTCGGCAATAAGGGGTTCGCAACTTTTGCTAGTTGGTGTACCCATTTTTTGTTTCCAGTATATCTTGATGGTAAGACCAATTTGGTTCCAGTGGTAAGACATGCAGGGGACTTGTAAGTAATAATCAACTGTTCTTCACCGATGAGGTGTTCGAAACTTTTGCTAGTTGCAATGAGGGGTTTGCAACTTTTGCGAGTTGGTGTACTTAGTATTTATTTTCAGAATCTTACAGATTCTGAAACACTTTACTCTCTCGTAACACTTTACTCGGCGAGGCCAAACAAAGGTTGCCGCAATACCTCACGTTGCCCATGCAACGTAGATCTAGTTTTGCTTTTAGAATGTATTCCTTTTGAAATTTTCCATCTTATTGAATATCGTCGAATGTTTCTTTCTCGTTAAATATGACATTTTGATGCACATTTCAAATATAAAAATGTTTTAAAGAAACGAATCATTTAAGCTCCAATGCGACCAAATCCACAAGACAACCAATGGAAACGATTACAAAAATGAAAATATTCATTGGTTTTAATTTTAAAGCATAACTAAACCAGCAAGTAATACTTTCTAATTCTCAGAACGTCAAGACAAATTGTCTATACTTTTTCGATGCCTAGTTTTGTACTTAAAAGTGAAGAAGGTGTTCCAGGGCATTTTGAAATTGTCCTGATCTAAATTGTATTCTAGAAGAGTTTTCTGTTTGATCTCTAGTCAAAAATTGAATCATTGAAGAGCCAGTTTAAACAAGTCCATAGAAGCATATATAGAGAAAAAGATTTCCATGTTTGAATTTTACTGCACAAACTTTAATGGTTCGGTTATTAGCCAGTCTCGCTTGTTTTAACTTAGCCTACTGGTTTTAATTTCAAAATCGTGAACATTTTTCGTTGTTTAGTCATGTACTTAAAAATAGAGAATATTCTTAAGAGCATTTTGGAGTGGACCTGATTCACAATGCTTTTTAAAACATTTAGTTTATTTGATATCTAGTCAAAAACGTTTTGAATAGTTGAAAGCCGAAATTGACCAAGTCCATGAATTTTATAATGGAAACACTTTTCAAGGACGTAATTACTAAAATAAAAAGCTGTGGCAAAAATACCTTGCCTTGCTCCTTTCTTATATGGTAAAGTTCTATCCATTGGCCTTGGCATATAATCACAATAAGTAATTTATTTTTCATAAGTATTTATTTTTATTTTTCTTTAATGGTTCAATTTTCAGCCAGTCTCGCTTGTTTTAACCTAGTCTACTGGTTTTAATTTCAAAAATCGTGAAAATTTTTAGTTTTGTAGTTAAGTACTTAAAAATAGAGAATATTCTTAAGTGCATTTTGGAGTGGACCTGATTCACAATGCCTTCTAAAACATTTAGTTTATTTTATATTTAGTCAAACAAATTTTGATTATCTGAAAGACCAATTTGACCTAGTCCATAAAAACATATCACCCGGTTATATGATCGAAAATGAGATTGTTCACAAGCGAGTTTTATAATGGGAACAGTTTTCGAGATCGTAATTATTGAAATAACAAGGTGAAGCAATGATACCTGGCCTTGCTCCTTTGTTAACTGGTAAAGCTCTATCCAGGGGTCTTGACATTTCATCACAATAAGTAATTTATTTTTCAAAAATTTAATTTTTCGTTTATTTTAAAACAGTTTCCAATATCGTTCTTGATTTTGTTTTTCGAACCTTTTTTTTTAAATTTAAAATCCATTGTGGGTGAAATCTTCTTCAGATGAGACTCACAAGTCAAAAATTAATTTACGCAAGAATAAGCACTAAAACTAGTTTATCAATCAAATTGTAACCAATTATTTTCTTATTTAGATTACATGGTAGCTATGAAGCCCTTAAAGGTGGCACCACCTCCGAAGCCATGGAGGACTTTACTGGGGGAGTGGCAGAAATGTATGAACTAAACAATGCGGATATGAGCCTTTTCAAAATAATGGTCAAATCTTTTGAAAGATCATCTCTTATGAGTTGTGCCATTGAGGTAAGCCTGCTTATATTATATTTTTTTTTTACAGATTTTTCCTCCTTAAGGTTACTCGCAATGAAGGTTTTCTGGAGATACCCTGAGAATCGCTTGAAAAAAATGACAATAGGTCTATATTGCACTTCAATTGGAAGAATATAATTTGATACGGGAAAAATTTTTTCCGGAATATTTTGGGGAACAAAAAAAAAAAGAAAAAAGAAGAAAGACATTGCAATTGTAACTGTAATATAAAATATACTATAAAATGTACTACAAAATCTTAGATTTTATATACTTTAAAATCTGTTAGGAGGAGAACTAAAACAGACACACCAAATAAAAAAAATGAGACTAGGGACTGGCAAATTTAGGTTTAATTTATCTCTAAGGTAAATTTTCGTAAGTTAAGGTAATTTTAAGTTTCTGGTAAACTAGGGAAAATTAAGGTAAATGAATGTAACTAGGAAATTCGTAAGCAGGAGAACCTAAACGGACACACAAAATTAAATAATGATACTAGGGGCTGGAAAATTTAGCTTTAAGATAAATTTTTTAAGTTAAGGTAATTTTGAAATTCATGGTAAATTAGGTAAAATAAAGGTAAATTAATTTAACTAGGAAATCCGTAAGGAGGGGAACCTAAGCGGACACATAAAATTAAAAAATGAGACTAGTGGCTGGTAAATTTAGCTTAATTTACCTCTAAGGTATATTTTGGTAAATTAAGGTAAATTTAAATTGAAGATAATTGAGGCAAAATTGACGTAAATTAATGTAACTATGAAAACCGTCAAGAGGGGAACTAAAGCGGACACACAAAATTAAAGAATAAGACTAGCGACTGGTAAATCTAGCTTTAAGGTAAATGTAAGTAAGTAATTATAAATTTATATTCATGGTAAATTAATGTTATCATGAAACCGGTCTCAACAGAAACTAAATCGAACAGACAAAATTAAGTAATAAGACTAATGGCTGGTAAATTTAGCTTTGAATTAGCTTAAAGGTAAATTCTGGTAAATGGGGGTAAATCTAATTTAGCAGTAAGAAAAGCTTAGCTTTAAATTTGGCGTTGGGTAAATTGAAAATGTGACAAACTTCAGTAATCTGTTTTCATAATTCAAAAAAAGAAATTAGCCTGACTTAACATGATATTACCCCACCTCATTTCCCCTAATTTAGAGTTCGGTTTCTGCTTTACTGAAAACTAAAATGATTGCTATATTGAAAATTTTGTTAGGATCGTGAAGAAACAAGGTTGCAAGTGCTACATTATATGCTCCCAAAGTTGTGGGAATGTATTTTTATAGTCTGATAAATCTAAAGTAAAATACAATCCATTTCTATCTGACGGTTGATGGGTCACATTTGGAGCAATATTTAGTTATTTGGGCAGAAAGTGGCTGATTTTTGTTAGGTATTTTCTTTCTTTTTTTGTAATTACATAAAAAGAACTAGTTTTTTTAACTGAAAGTAAGGAGCGACATTAAAACTTAAAGCGAACAGAAATTACTCCGTATATGAAATGGGCTGTCCCCTCCGCAATCCCTCGCTCTTTACGCTAAAGTTTGACTCTTTGCCACAATTCTGCTTTTTAAAACAATTAAAAGCTTTAGCGTAAAGAGCGGGGGATCACGGAGGGGACAACTCATTTCATATACGGAGTAATTTCTGTTTGTTTTAAGTTTTAATGTCGCTCCTTACTTTCAGTTAAAAAAAACTAGTTTTTTTATGTAATTTCTGAACGTTTTTGAATTAATGCATGTTTGATTTTGGCTCTCCACACATAAATTATTAAAATGAAATTTGCATATTAAATCCTTTTTTGGCTAAATGGCTTTCTCTTAGTTTTGATCAGACGATTTTGAGAAATAAGGGATGGGGAAGGAGGCCTAGTTGCCATGCAATTTTTCGGTTACATAAAAAGGCAACTATAAATTTTAATTTTTAACGAATTTTTTTATTAGTAAAAAATATACGTAACTTAAGAATTAACTTACGTAACAAACTTTTATATTCTTTAATTTTTATTATGTATATGAGGGGGTTTGTACCCTCGTTAATACCTCGTTCTTTAAACTAAATCGTAAGTTTTGTCCCAATTCTTTAAGAATGACCCCTAAATCAGAAAGGCCGTAGAATAAATAGTTGAAATTACTAAAAATACTATAGCATAAAGAGCGAGATATTTATCTCCTCCTAAATACCTCGCTCTTTATGCTAAAGTTTTTTAGAACACCTCATAAGCGTAATAATCTCTGTTCGTTTTAAGTTTCAATGCTACTCTTTACTTTCAATTGAAAGAACTTTTCCATGTTTATTTTTTCATTGTTTTTTTTTATAGCTATCTTAAAAAATCCTGCGCCCTTTTCATTGAATTCCTGTTCCCCCATGGCATATTTCTCCAAGGAAAGATCCTCCCACATAGCCCCCTCCCCTCAACCCCATCCCCAAAACCAAAAAAAAAAAAATCCCCCGAAAACGACTGTACACTTCCCAATAACCATTATTATATGTAAACACTGGTCGAAGTTTATAACTTGCAGCCCCTCCCCCAGGGACTGTGGGGGAGGAAGTCATTCCCAAAGACATAGCTATTATGGTTTTTGTCTATGCGGAACAAAATGGCTATCTCAAAATTTTGATCTTTTGACTTTGGAGAAAAAATGAGCGTGGGAGGGGGCCTAGGTGCCCTTAAATTTTTTTTGGTCACTTTAAAAGGCCACTAGAACTTTTCATTTCCGTTAGAATGAGCCCTCTTGCGACATTCTAGGACCACTTGGTCGATACGATGACCCCTGGAAAAAAAACAAAAAAAAAACAAACAAACAAATAAACACGCAGCGTGATTTGTCTTCTGGCAAAAAATACGAAATTCAGCATTTTTGTAGATAGGACCTTGAAAATTTTGCTATAGGGTTCTCTGATACGCCGAATGCGATGGTGTTTTTTTCGTTAAGATCCTGCGACCTTTTCTCTCTTTTTCCCTATTTTCTAAAATAAGCCAAATTTTTTCAGGCTCGTAACTTTTGATGACAAAGACTAAATTTGATGAAACTTATATATTTAAAATCAGCATGAAAATCTGATTCTTTTGATGTATATTTTAGCATCAAAATTCCGTTTTTTAGAGTTTCGTTTACTATTGAGCCGGGTCGCTCCTTACTACAGTTCGTTACCACGAACTGTTTGATTATTTTTATATACTCGTACTCGTGTTTTTGTATACTTTGTTTTACGACATACTGCTAGGTCTAGTTCTATTTAGGCATGTGCGTGTTGTGGTTTCGAATAGTCTTTCTGAAAGCACCTGGACGGCAGAGAGTGGAACTTCTTTTAAATATAAGAAGAAGTATTTCTTGGTTTGTAGCGATGGGTTTGGAAATTCTTTGGGATGTATTATATTTAGGATTCCTTTAGGGTTTTATATCTGACGTCATGTTTGTCGAGTCGACTGACGTCATATTTGTCGAGTCGACTGACGTCATGTTTGTCGACTGACGTCATTATAAGGATTGAGTATTATACCGTCATGAAGTTGTTTGTCGATTGACGTCATGTTTGTCGTCTGAAAAAATTACAGACTGGGACACCGGGACACAAATGAAGACCGGGACACCGGGACACAGGGAATATAAATGACGACCGAGACACAGGGATACAACTACAACGGGGACGCCAGGGGCACAGGGGGGATATATAAATGACGACCGGGACACAGGGAATGCTCGATTAGCAATCACCATTAACAAAGCTCAAGGGCAATCATTAGAATAATGAGGTATAGATCTGAATACGGATTGTTTTGCCCATGTTGCGTGTTCAGGAGTCGGTAAACCTGACAATCTATATGCACAGACAATGGGACAGCGAAGAATGTTGTATAATCGCAAGATATAAGTATATAAGGCTTTGTATATGACGTCACTATAAGATGACAGTAAAGACCGGGACACTGGGACACAAATGACGACCGTGACACAGGGAATATTAATGACGACAGGGACACTCAAAGAGAAATTACAGACTGGGACACTGGGACACAAATGACGACCGGGACACCGGGACGCAGGGAATATAAATGGACACAGGGAATATAAATGACGACCTGGACACCGGGACACAGGTAATATAAATGACGACCGGGACACTCAAAGAGAAATTACGACCGGGACACTCAAAGAGAAATTGCAGACTGGGACACCGGGACACAAATGACGACCGGGACACAGGAAATATAAATGACGACCGGGACACAGGGACACAACTACAATGGAGACACTGGGGGGCACAGGGGGAATATATAAATGACGACGGGGACACAGGGAATGTTCGATTAGCAATCACCATCAACAAAGCTCAAGAGCAATCATTAGAAAAATGCGATATAGATCTGAATACGGATTGTTTTTCACATGGACAATTATATGTTGGATGCTCAAGAGTCGGTAAACCTGACAATCTATTTATATGCACAGACAATAAGACATCGAAGAATGTTGTATATTCGCAAGTTTTACGTAGTTAAAAACGTATATATACCTATCTATATTCACAGGTGGGACACAGGGACACAACTACAATGACGTTCAACTAATATGGCGCGTAACGACTTACGCGCGTGGGGGGCTTGGGGGGAACGCGAAGCGCCCCCATCAACTAGGTGTTGGGGTGGCACGAAACGCCATATATATAAGTATATAAGGCTTTGTATATGACGTCATTATAAGATGACACTACAGACGGGGACACCGGGACACAAATGACGCACCAAGCGAAGCGCCACCCCAACAGCTAGTCTATCTATCTATATATATAAAAATAAGTTGTCTGTCTGTCTGTGGATCAGGTGACGTCATGTTTCTGTGTTGACTGACGTCATGAAATTAGTTGTCGTCATTTTTGCTTTGACGGTGACGTCATTAACGGTATTTAAGACATTTGTTCACGGAAAAATGTTTAATTGTAAAATGACTGAAGAACCTACAATGGCAACAGCCGAGGAAGCTGCTCAAAGAGTTTATGCCAAAAAACTTGCTGCTGATAGAGAAAGTAAGAAAAGAAAGCGTTCCGAAGAATCACAAGAACAGCAAGAAAACAGGCTTGTGGCTAAAGAACGCAAAACCGCGCAGTTAGATGAAAATCCATCTGGACAGCGAGAGTCAAAACATATCAAAACTGAAAATGATAGCGATGGTGATTGGGTTTGGGATTTTGACTTGGATAAGGTCATCAATGCCTACCAGATTTAAGTTAAAAAAACAAAGGTTCGTCGATATGTACTTCATAGTGACGCTGAAAAATAAAGAAGAAAAAGAAAACTGAAAAAAGAAAAAAGGTAAAAAACTAAAACAAAAATAAAAAGAAAAAAAACACTCAAAGAGAAATTACAGACCGGGACACAAATGACGACCGAGACAGAGGGAATATAAGTGACGACCGGGAACCTCAAAGAGAAATTACAGACTGGGACACCCGGACACAAATCACGACCGGGACACAGGGAATATAAATGACGACCGGGACACAGGGACACAACTACAACGGGGACGCCGGGGGCACAGGCGGGATATATAAATGACGACCGGGACAAAGGGATTGTTCGAATAGAAATTACAGACCGGGACACCGGGACACAAATGACGACCGGGACACCGGGACACAGGGAATATAAATGACGACCGGGACACTCAAAGAGAAATTACAAACTGGGACACCGGGACACAAATGACGACCGGGTCTCTATTCACAGGTGGGACACAGGGACACAACTACAATGGCGCGTAACTAATATTGCGCGTAACGACTTACGCGCGCGGGGGGGGCTTGGGGGGGCGCGAAGCGCCCCACCAACTAGGTGTTGGGGTGGCGCTACATAAAAATGTAGTGTCCGTTACATGACCGTTATTACTGTTTCACGAGCTCAATAAATTGAGGCTCTTTTTAAATTTTATTAAATTGCTTAAAATTTAAAAAACTAGTGATCGCACAAGTATTTCAATATATTTTGACAATGTATTAAAGAAATTCGAAAACCTTAAAACAGAAAACAAAAAGTTTGAAGTTTAGTAGAAATTGTTGAAGTTTAGAATGCTTGCTGCTCAAAGAAAATTTGTCAAGTGTCAATTAACGTCAAAAAGAAATTATTATTAAATTGCTTAAAATGTAAAAAAAAACTGGTGATTGCACAAATATTTCTATATATTTTGACAATTGATTAAAGCAATTCGAAAACCTTAAAACAGAAAACTAAACAAATTTACGTCATCAATTCGATCCAAAAATGACATAGCGTTGCCGGGACCCAGAACACAAGGGACAATGAGAATCCATATATAGAAGCCTGCCGCGTGACATGCTGGGGCCCTTGGGGACCGGTGGCAAAGCCGCCGGGACCCAGCACTTTCTGTGGTTAGAACACAAGTGACAATGAAAATCCATATATAGAAGCCTGCCGCTACCCAGCTAGTATATATATATATATATATATATATATATATATATATATATATATATATATATATATATATATATATATATATATATATATATATATATATATATATATATATATATATATATATATATATATATATATATATATATATATATATATATATATATATATATATATATATATATATATATATATATATATATATATATTAGCTGTTAGTGTGGCGCTTAGTGGCAAACCAACACCTAGTTGGTGGGGGCGCTTCGCAGCCGCCCAAGCCCCCCCCCCCCCTGCGCGCGTAATTCGTTACGTGCCGTATTAGTTACGCGCCATTGTGGTTGTGTCCCTGTTTCCCACCTGTGAATATATATATATATATATATATATATATATATATATATATATATATATATATATATATATATATCTATATATATAAAAATAAGTTGTCTGTCTGTGGATGTGTGGATGGATGTGTGGATGGATGTGTCAGGTGACGTCACCTGAAAAAACTGGATTAGGTGACGTCAAAACTGAAAAAACTAAAAAAAGGCAAAAACTACAAAAAAAACTAAAAACTAATAAAAAAAATAAAAAAGCTAAAAAACTAAAAAAACTAAAAAAAGGTAAAAAACTAAAAAAACTAAAAACTAAAAAAAAACTAAAAAAGGTAAAAACTAAAAGAACTAAAAAAGAAAAAAATAAATGACGACACTCAAAGAGAAAGCGACCAGGACAAAAGGAATGTTCGATTAGCAATCAACAAAGCACCGGGACACAGGGAGTATAAATGACGACCAGGACACAAGTAAAAAAAAAAATTAACAAAACTAAAAAGAAGGTAAAAACTACAAAAAAACTAAAAAGAAAAAAAAACTAAAAACTAATAAAAAAACTAAAAAATCTAAAAATCTAAATAAACTAAAAAAGAAAAAAAAGGAAAAAAATAAAGGAGAAAAACAAAACTAAAAAACGAATGTATATACAGACCGGTACACCGGGATACAAATGACGACCGGGACACAGGGAATATAAATAACGACCGGGACACAGGGACACAACTACAACGGGGACACCGGGGGAAACAGGGGGATATAAATGACGACCGGGACAAAAAAACTAAAAAGAAATAAAAACTAAAAACTAATAAAAAAAACTAAAAAATCTAAAAATCTAAATAAGCTAAAAAAGAAAAAAAAAGGAAAAAAATAAAGGAGAAAAACAAAACTAAAAAACGAATGTATATACAGACCGGGACACCGGGATACAAATGATGACCGGGACCCGGGACACAGGGAATATAAATGACGACCGGGACACAGGGACACAACTACAACGGGGACACCGGGGGAAACAGGGGGATAACCTGACAATCTATTTATATGCAAAGACAATGGGACAGCAAAGAATGTTGTATATTCGCAAGTTTTACGTAGTTAAAACCATATATATATATATATATCTATATTCACAGGTGGGACATAGGGACACAACCACAATGGCGCGTAACTATTATGGCGCGTAACGACTTACGCGCGCGGGGGGGCTTGGGGGGGGCGCGAAGCGCCCCCACCAACTAGGTGTTGGGGTGGCGCGAAGCGCCACCCCAACAGCTAGTATATATATATATATATATATATATATGTATATATGATTGCTAATCGAATATTCTCTTTGTCTCCGTCGTCATATGTATTCCCTGTGTCCCGGTCGTCATTTGTGTCCCGGTGTCCCGGTCTGTCATTTCTCTTTGAGTGTCCCGGTCGTCATTTATATTCCCTGTGTTCCGGTGTCCCAGTCGTCATATGTGTCCCGGTGTCCCGGTCTGTAAGGGCATCTTATAATGACGTCATATACAAAGCCTATGGATGTATAAAACTGGTAATCGCAAAAATATTTTTATATATTTTGACAAGAGATTACAACAATTCAAAAACCTTAAAAAGAAAACCAGAAGTTTAAAGCTTAGTAGAAATAGTTGTTGGAAATTTGATGTTTTTTTTGGGAGGGGAGGGGAGTGAGAGGGGAGAGAAGTGAGAGAGTCTAATAATCGGGAATTCAGTTGCTTACTCTGTGAAGACAGTCTATTTGGCTCTTTAGGCCTTAGGAAGGTTTTTTCCCTTATTTTGTGATTTCACTTGAAACAAGTCGTAACAAAAAAATAAAAAAAAAATTGAAATTGTAGCCAGACCCAAACGTTGTCGAAGCAGAAACAGCAGTTGGATTGATCAAAGGTCACGCCTACAGTATTACTGACGTCAGGCTAATCAGTATTCAAACTCCTCGTGTGAGTGGTAAGATCCCCATGGTACGAATAAGAAATCCATGGGGCAACGAGGCTGAGTGGAATGGAGCATGGAGTGACAAGTGAGTCTCCTTTTAACCCTTTATTTTTATTTTTTATTGTTTTTTTATATGCTCCATTTTTTCTTCTATCCATTATCTTCATCAGGTTGTCGCTCAAAAATGTGCTCAATACATATTCGTAGTGTTTTTATATTTGATTGTTTTCATAATTGGTAAGTATCTGTACACCTAGCCAATAACGTGTGGTTAAACAATGGTTTGTTGAAGCCGTCACCACCGTAGGACATTTTTGCAATCACAATTCTGCTGTTTTCTAATCCTTACAAGGGTGTAAACTGTTTTGTTGGAAGGTGGAGGAAATTAGTTGAAACTTTCTGGGATTTTTTTTTTTTTCGAAGGGCTGAAGGGACTTTTGGTTTGTGTTTGACGGAAGGAGGAGTACTTTTTATCAGATCTTCACAAAAGGGTAAATTTACAGTTTTTTGCATATGTTGTCTTTTGCTAGTTGCTATAATAATTAAAGAGTAAGCAGACGTTACTAGTAACACTAGTTAAATTGCAATGTATACTATCCTTGTATGTATAAAATCAAGTTTCCGTTAAAAATTATATAAACCTTCATTAACTACAATAACCCATGCCTAGTTTGTAAAAGAAAAAGACAAAAAAGTCCTTCTGGTGGAAGCAAAGAGCGATAACATTCAGAGCTGTTCAAATGGGAAGGCGGCAATCAGGGAATATGCCAAACGTGCCATGTCTGGGGGGGGGTGTCTGTGGGCTGCCTATTACGATCGACTTTTTCTCTGATTCGTCTTTTTTCGCTTATATTTGGATCCGAAGAGAGGCGCTGTAATTAGTTTTGCCCCGGGCACCACCAACCCTAGGAATGGCTCTGCTGGTATTTTCTTAAGTTTGTAGGATTATAAAGAACTTAGAACTTTACTGAAAACATATAATAGCACAGGATTTTTGTACATCAGAAACGTAAGGCACTTAACATGCTGTTCGCTTTAGGATATTTTTGTTTTCGTTTTTTCTATAAATTAGAAGAATAAAGAACTGTAGGGTCTTTAAATGATGCAAAATGAGTCCAATGAGAGGCTTCATTTTCAGTTTGAATTAAATTGTTAATTAGGTTTTATGTCAAAGATAGTTCATGATGATTTTGATGACAAATTCGAAGTCAATGTGTCTTGGTAGTGCAAGAACAATAGACTAACTCCTTCATGGATTCGCATCAAAGTTTGAAATTGTCCGTAGTATACAAAAATAGCTGAACTGTCCTGTGGTGGCGCAGTGGATTTGACCTTAGTTTGGTAATACGGGACCCAGAGATCGAATGACGCTGCAGGAATGCACTGCAGGGCCGACGCAAGGACCTTAATAGTCAAGAAGCGTCGTTAATTCTTAAATAATAATAAATAATTGCTGAACTTCTAGAGGAAAAATAACGGTTCATTATTTCTGGATTTTAACGAACACTAAGATCTATTTCTAATTCTTTATTAGATTTATTTGTCAAATTATTTTTTCTTATTGTATTTTATTATTTTCCTCTAATTTTAATTTGCATTTTATTTAATTGCGCGTTAAAAAAATGAATCAGCATTTTAACTAATTTAATTCTAATTTATTTTTTATCTACTTTGTCTTAGATTATACTTCATCTATTTTTATTCTAAAATTTAATAGTACGAGCTATTGATATCTTGGCCAGGGCTGGCAAGTCAGACGAATTGTCTTATAATCAGTCATTTGTTTATATAGACTGCTTAATGACTTTGCGGCTACTAAAATAACATTTTTTCTTTTTTTTGCTCGAGTTTGAAGCGAATTTTAGTTGCATTCATTTGTATTCTTTTGGACCTTAATTTGCTCATAGATATAAATTACGGTAAAGGTTGTCGATATCACGTAAATAGAAAGTCGATATCCTGCAATGTCAATGTCGGTATTCTATTTTTGGTTGCTTATTTTTGCGTGAGTTTTGTGTTTTCAGTGAAGTGCTAATTTTGTATAATTCTTCAAGTACAGGAAATATCAATAGTTAGTTTGTTTGCTTTAATTTTATATAAGATTGTTGCATTGGTTCAGAAGGGATTTCAATTTTGCTATGTGCTCTCATCAGAAATTGAAACTCTTTTTTTCTTTTTTTTTCTTTATTTTGTAGGGACTAAGACAACTTATTAATCTCAAACTTAAAATCGATCCATCTTTCCACGTATCTCCATGGGATAAATAATGCAGAATTTGTATGCTAGAAATTTGGAAAATCTTTGAACTTAGGGTACCTTTATTTATTTTACTTCGCCCATGTTCCCGCCTGCTTACCCCCCCCCCTCCCCAAAGAAAAATACATAAAAAACTACTAAAAATACATAAAAAACTACTAATAATAATCAAGATTTTAGAAAAAAACATGCTGATGAAAATTCATAATTTTGATGTGAGCACTTGACAATTTGTCTGTTTGGCCTATAGAATCCAAACTTGGTATATTTTTCTTCGTTTTTTTTTATAAGGAAAACCTTCTTTCTGTAAAAAAAAACAGCTCGCACTGAATACATCAATTACAGATTACTAAAAAAAAAATTAAATCTTTTGTAAAAAAAAAATGGTTCGCTTTTATATATTGTAAGCATTTTCAAACCCACAAAGGAATTGAAATATAAAACTTAGCTCATTTATATAACCCAGATCATCGATGGATCATCAAAAATGGGCCTATAGCTTCACCGTGGAATAAATGGTCTTGTTTTAATTTTCATTTCTTAATATCAAAAATAAAATAAAAATAAACAAAATTTGGATTATATTTAGTAGACAACAAATTATGAATTTTGTAATTTTTGTCATTTTGTTTAACAGTTTGGGGGAGGGGGGGGGGTTAATTTGCTATTGAGTCTTTATGTATGACTCTTACGACTAAAAATAATCTGTTAGACTAAGAACAAACTATAGAAGAAAAATATACTAATAAAAATAGAAATAAATAATGGAATAGAAATAAGCTACAAATAAAGTAAAAGATGATATTTTTGAAAAAGATGATTCCTGACAAATTATTCTTTTATAAAATTTTGTTAATAGGCAATTCCAAATTTGATAAGGCATATACGTGTCATATTTGATAAGGTATACACGTGTCAGAAAGTTCCACAATGTTGAAGTATTTTTTTTTCATAAAATTTTGAAACTTCAGGCTTTTACCGATCAACTCTTTTTCAAATCTAGAATTTTCAAATAGAAACAGTTATTTGTAGAAATTTGTTAACACAACCTATGTTTTGTTGTTTTTATTGGCTTAAAATTTCACATACTTGAGCCAATTAGCTTGAATTTAATTTTTGTTCTTTCTATTGGGTAACTTACAGGAACCAAATATGTTTTTAAAATTCAGTATTATTTTTGCTTCCCTTTACGTCGAAAAAATTGGAGTTTTTTTTATTTAATCTTACATTTCCTTTCCCCTCTGTTTTTAAAGCAAAAAGAATGGGGAAACAAGGGATACCTAGCCTCAAGAAAAGTTTTTCCTTTATTAGTTATTCCAGGATAATCACTCAGGCCCCTCTTTTGTTATATATACGCCTACTATCTGATGTGTTATTTTTTCACTTCAAAGTTGTGCTAAAAAGAGAGACAGTTAATATCATTTAGTTGTCAATTATCTTTTCCTTATTATTTGAATGTCCGTAGATCACCAGAATGGCAATATATACCAGACGAAGAAAAAGAAAGCATCGGCCTGACCTTCAACACTGACGGGGAGTTTTGGATGAGCTTTAAGGTATGTGCAAATCGCCAGGAAGAAATGACAAAAGACTTGGAACTTTCTAGACTCAAACCTTCAAAAACCCTTCAAAGGGTTTTCAGGGGTAGTGCATTTGTGCTAGTCTCTGCACATTATTTTTATAATGTGTGCACATTATTATACATTATCCTGTAATTACATGGTGTCGCGTATAATACCTACATATCACATTATAATGTGAGCACATTGTTTTATAAACAGTGACCTAAGGATGCATTGAATAAAGGGGCGTGCTTATAAGGGGCAAGTCACCATATTTGTTACTAATTTGTTACTAATTATACTAATGATTATTGTATACTAATAATTTGTATACCAATTTATTACATATTTGTTACTAATTAGTTCACAACTATGCCATTTAGCCCAAGACTCCTAAAAACTCTTGCCCCTATATTAGCATCTAGCCTATATTAATGTGTGTATTTATTATATAAAGAATTTTATAGTTGTAGGTTTGCCATTTATTGTTTATATATTTTAAAAAATCCAGAAAAGTCTTGCTTTTGATGAATTTTTTTATATCTTAAATGAAATTTCCATCTACATCATTTTTTTTCTTACTCCAAAGAACTCCAGTTTTATTATTTATACTTGTATTAACTTTAACCATAAAAATGCACAATCCCGCTGCTTGAAGTCTGAAAAATGTTACAAATACATTTGCCCTTGAAACCCTTATGCAGACAGACATCTGGGTGACAAGTTCTTTTTACTCATGAAGTAAAAAGTGACTAAAATTAAAACGAGCAATAATTTTCTCTTATTGGGTGTGGTGGCATTGGAAGTGGTCATAAGTATCTGATATTGGGGCTGAGAGGGGGTTGGGGAGCTGCTGCTATCCTCCGCTGACCGCTAAGTCCAGCATGATGTGTTTCGTACTTTATTGGAGCAGAAAAAAAAGAAACGGAGAATGTACTAGATTCAGAAATTTATATTCGAATCCTTCTTAATTTTTGATTTCCTATAATGTTCGATCTTGAATTAAATTCTGTCATTGAATTAAACTTTGAATTAAAATTAAATTAAAATTAAATTAAATTAAAATTAAATTAAAATTAAATTAAAATTGAATTAAAATTAATTCTGTCATTGAATTAAACTTTGTCATCATATAGCTTTGCATGAGGAGTTTTCTGGGGTTTTTTACTTTTTTCTGACAGCTTCGGTGTCAATTGGGACTTTTTAGAAAGAGCAAATGAAGAGCATTTGAAGTGGCTTTTTTCACAAAAAGTTGAATCAGTTTGAAGAGTTTTCACTTTTCTTACTTTCGTAAATAAAAAATTATCAAAACTTGTAAGGAATAAATATCAGTTTATGTCAATTAAACTGACAATCCACAGTCTTTTTTTTTTGATTTCACTCCAAGATTCACTTCATTTTCACTCTTCCAAGCTGTGTCATTATAGCTTCGTAAAAGGGGTTATCTGGGCTTTTTTACTTTTCCCGATGGCTTTGGTGTCAATTGAGGCTTTTTAGAAAGGGCAAATGAAGAGCATTTGAAGTGGCTTTTTTCCGAAAAGTTGAATTAGTTTGAAAAGTTTTCACTTTTTTTACTTTCGTAAATAAAAGAATTATCAAAACTTGTATATCAATATATGTCAATTAAACTGACAATCCACAGTCTTTTTTTTTTTTATTTCACTCCAAGATTCACTCCATTCTCACTCTTCCAAGCTGTGTCATCATTATAGCTTTGTAAAAGGAGTTTTCTGGGCTTTTTTACTTTTCCCGATGGCTTTGGTGTCAATTGAGGCTTTTTACAAAGGGCAAATGAAGAGCATTTGAAGTGGCTTTTTTTCACGAAAAGCTAAACCAGGCGAATAAAAAGCCATTTTCACTCTACCACCTTTGCCTGAAATTTTTTTCAGACCAGCCTTTTTTACATATGGTAGTAAAAAGTGGCTAAAAATTAAGACGAGCAAAAGTTTCCACTCAATGGGTAGGTGGTATAGGAGGTGTTCATAAACACCAGATATTGGGGGGCTGGGTGGGAGTGGAGAGCTGCTGCTATCCTCAACTAACCGATAAGTACATCATGGTGTATTTCGTACTTTATCGGAGCAGAGAAAAAAGAAACGGAAAATGTATGAAATACATGTTCAAATTTACGTACGAATCCTGTTTAATTTTCAATTTCTTGAATTACAATGGAAATAGTTGTGGTCATCAAATCATGGCTAATCGTAGAAATAGCCATGCTTCCATGCTTCATTCCAAGGGCAGTAGAACAAAAGTAGGTAGTCATAAACTAAAATAGTGATAGAATCTATCGTTTTCCATGTGTTTGGTTAATTTGGCACGGGCAAATGGTGGGAGTATGTGTGCCTCTCTTATTGGATCAGTATTTGTTTGTTATTTTTTTTATCAACCTAACGCCTGTCTAGTGTCAGGCAGGTTGACCAAGAATTTAACACTGACATAGGACTATTAGATTGCCTGGAATGAGAGGTAAACAAGGGACACCTAACCTATGGTCTTAAGCAGGTTGAACCAAGAATTTAGAATTGAAACATGAGACCATTAATTTGCCTAGAATCAGAGGAGTGTCAAAATGGAGTCAAGGGAGTCAAAATCGAGTCTTAAAGTCAAAATGGGGCCATTCTGCAATGAGTGTCAGGCAAGGCAATTGATTTAATTTATAAAACTTTGCACTAATAACAAAGTTAATTTAATGTTAGTTGAACAACAAGTTGACTGAAATTACGAGGGGAATAAACGTCTAAAGCCAACAAAAGCCTCCTGTCTGCCTCGAATGCTATGCAAGTGAACCCAATTATAAGCTAAAACAGATGGACTAACAAAAAACGAAATGTCTGTGCTTGTGTCTTGGATATGACTGTCTAAGCTTTTTCACAAGCTCAGGTAGTTTTACCAACAAAAATGTCTAGTCAGTAAATCCTGTTTTATTTTTTATAATGTACGGAGCAATTTCTGTTGGTTTTAAGTTTTAATATTGCTCCTTACTTTCACTTAAAAAAAAAATCGGTTTTTTTATTATTTCTGAGCTAAGACAGACTCAAATTCGGCTCACGGTACATGAACAATTAGAATGGAATGACGGTTGATGTAAACATGACAGTTTAAAGGCACTTGATAAAATATATAGGCTATTCTAATTTTTCTTTTTAGGACTACAAAAAATATTTCTCCCGGATGGAGATAGTCCACTTAAGTCCCGAAATATACGACGAGGTAGTGGAAGATGAGGAGTGCAAGAAAAAGTGGGAGCTAAACAGCTTTGAAGGAGCTTGGGTTCGCGGAGCAACTGCTGGTGGTTGCCGCAACAATTTGCGTAAGATGGTTATTTTAATTTCCCTTTTATGGACAGAAGAATTTTCCATAATAGAGTGAATCAAGCTTCAACCTTATGCTGACTTCGGCGCTTTAACAATGAAAAGAAAGGACTTTGTTCACTTTAGTGCTGGACTCTTTATTTCCCTATATATATGGCTTATAATCTATGTCCCTGTACTTAATGTGATTACCCATTTATTCAAATGAATTAGGTAGGTTGGATTAAAATGGTCATATAGGTAAATATAAAAAAAAATCTACCTTCGTTATTTATTAACAAATGAATAAGAACATTGATGAATAGCTAAAAATGGATAAAGTTTTTTTGTCAACTATTATCTCTTGAATATTGTAATATGCTCAGAGATGTTTATCTCTACAGAACAAAACCAACTATACATTAAAACGAAATAATTATGGGTTTATTGAAAAAATCTTTAAATGGCTAAATTTCAAAAGTCTTAATCTTAATTGGACAATAATAATTAAAATCTAGCTTATATTAAAACACAAATATTATTTTTATTTTACTGATATTCCATCTTGCACTGATATCTTTTACTTTACTGATGGATGACATGGAAGATATAAGATGACATGCTTTAACACCAGCATAGATACGTCGTGTATACACTGAAATCGATAATTTAACACTTACATGCAATCTATGGCATAAACTACGTATATCCAGTACTTCCTAAATGCTATCATAAAAATACCGTGTAAATAAGGCACGAACGATTTAGGCTTTCTCTCGGTACTAGAATCTAGGTACACATGTAACTGTGAGTAATTCTTTTCGATTTGTTGGACTTCATTGTTATCCCTTAGTACAACGGTTCTTAAGGTCAATTAATAAAGCACAGTGAGTTGGATATTTCGAAAATTTTAGTCCAGATCGGTATGCCATTTCACGTCTATAACTATCAAGGGAATTCAAGTTGAGTTGTTTCAATCCATCTTTGTATGCTGAGTACCTATGTCTAAGTATAATTTTCACACGTTTTTTTGTACCCTCTCGAGTCTGCCTGATTGGTCCTTCGTCAGCGCCAGATGCCAAGCTGAGCATGCGTATTCAAGAGAAGGTTTAACATACTGCAGCATACAGACTTTAAAACGTCAGTTGGTATATCAAATCCGTTTAGGTTGGAAAAAGAATTTAAAAGTGAGACACCTTTTTAGTCAGATAGTCAATGTGCTGATTCCATCTTAAACCTTCGTTCAGTATTTCAAGTTTTTTATTGTTTTCTTTGTCGGTAGTAAGGGACTAAAGAAAGTTCGGTTGTCAGTCTTTTTGAATGAAAAGTCTTAGAAAAGCTCATCACTTCCATCCGTCTTAGTACTTATTATCTATATAAGAAAATACTATGATTCTCTTTGTTAGCCCAGGACATTTTTTGTTTGAGAAGAACCATTGATAAAGTCATGGAACGAATGCCAGTTGTAATTTGCGATAATTCTGGTAGGGAGTCACTTAGAAAGAGATTTGTCATTGAGAAAATTACTTATTTTAACGTAGATAGTACGTGATCCCGGGCCTGGAATGCGAACTGATCACATCTATTAGTAATTACGAATTTTAAGAAGTTACTACCAGCGTCACCTAATAATACTTACTTATATTTTTTAAAGATTGCGCTACAGTCGTTGTTGTTAGTTAACTCACGGAAATAACTATATTGAATCGAAATAAAGGAGTTTGGAATTTTATTTGGACGGAAAATATCCTTTATTTATGGACTGTAACAACAGGCTTCGGACAAGAACCCAAGTAACCTGCTAAAGCCAATTGATACTAAGAAAAAACGAACAAGAAATATTATCTTTTAGTAGCTAGATTACCGAAATAGAATCTCCGATACTTAGCTTCTCCAAAGCTTCAGGCTTAAACACATCATCCTCGACCGAACAAAACTGCAAAAACTTATAGGGCTAACACATAATCAACGAATGGAATGCAGCCGAAGCCATCTAAGGCGAAGACCGCCGTCGATGGCTCAGTAGAAAGACTCGCCGAAGAACTTGTTCCCAAAGGAGATGAAAAGGCAACTTTTCATGCATCAGTATGTGACATCTTCTCTTTCTGACTGGAGATAAAAGCTCACAATCTGGTGACCAAAGAGCCCCAAAAATGGAAATTAAATTAAGGGTAGATTGAACTTATAAAGTAGTCCTGTAAATATGTCTTGGGGGATGGTGAAGGTCTTGTTTCTATTGTTTACTTATAGATTAAGTATGTGAACATAAAGTTCCTTGGTCAAAACTTATCTAGGATTGAATAATACTTCTGTTTTTCTGTTTGTTTTTTTTAATATAGCCATTGTTATTTTTAGCCTCAAGCTATTATAGTAAATAAGCACGAAATATTATTCGAAACATTTCGAAATATTATATTTCGAAATATATTTCGACACATTCGAAATATAATAAGTATTTTAATTTTTTGGTTTTATTTCGAACTTATACTTTTTTAATTTCAATAAAAGCTTTGCTAAAGTGCCTAAAGGTAATTCTGTGCACTTTTGTATCTTCTTCACTTCGTATTTTCTGCTTCATATGTTAAATTAAATATAAAATTATTATTAGAAATATTTAAATATTGTATGTTTAATTACCTAAGAATTAGTTAATAATGTGCAGAAAAAGATATTTGTCGTGCAAAAGTCAAATAAATCGCTTCTCTTACGTCTCATATTTTCAGTTGCATATTTGAAATTCACTCAATTTATTGATTTTACATTAGCCGTATTGTTTTTTCCCAATGTCAAGATGCATATTACTTACGATGACACTTTTTTTAGTTTATATTAACGAAAAGAGGGAAAAGTAAACAAATATTCTTTTTTTACTTTTGACAACATTTGTGGGCCTTTAGCTAGAGGCAGCCTTAGGGGGGGGGGGAGGTCAAAAGGGGTACTTTCCCTGGGTGCAGAAATTTTAGGGGTGCAAATCTTAAAATAAAAAACCTAATGGTTTACAATTTTTCAAACTTTATTATTACTAAAACAAATTATGGGCACAGTTAATAAATGAAAGTAATTATTAAATTATTAGTCAATTAGTTAATAAAATATAGATAAATCAAAAAATAAAGATAATTCAATAAAATTAATTAAATAAAATAATAATAATAATCAATATACTATCAGTTAATATATAAAATAAATATAAATTTAAAAAAATAAAAAGAATTGAATCAAAATAACGTAATTGTAATTGAAAAATAAAGTATTGATTAATTATTCAATTGACAAAGATGTTAATAAACGAAAATTTTGATAGGATTTTGTTGAAAATTTCTTAGGGAGGGGCTGCTAATGAAGATTTTGCCCCGGGCGCGAGATAGGCCAGAATCTTCACTAGCTTCCACTCTGCTAGCATTACCCTACAAAAAAGAGACTCTTCTAAAAAAAAAAAAAAATCTTTTCCAGACATTTTTTTTAGTTCTAATATCTTTCTTTGATTTTTATAGTTAGCTTTGTGGTTTTTATTGCACTTGGTATTAGCCAAGTGACATATAGCAATCGTAAATTCTGTCGGTCTGTCGGTCCTGGTTTTGCTACTTTAGGCATTCCCAGGTAAGCTAGGACGATGAAATATGGCAGGTGTATCAGGGAAAAAATTAATTCTGAAAAATTAAAAAAAAGTAGGTATTTTTAACTTACGAACGGGTGACCGGATCTCAATAAAATTAGATATTTATAAGGATATTATGTCTAATTCTGAAAAATTAGAAAAAATGAGGTATTTTTAACTTACGAACGGGTGATTGGATCTCAATGAAATTAGATATTTAGAAGGATATTATGTCTCAAAAGTATTATTTCGAATCCCGACCGGATCTGGTGACATTGGGGGGAGTTTCGGGGGGGGGGGTAACCTAAAATCATGGAGAACGCTTAAAGTGGAGAGATCGGGATCAAACTTAGTGGGAAAAATAAGCAGAAGTCTTAGATACGTGATTGACATAATTGGAACCGATCCGCTCTATTTGGGGGAATTGGAGGGGGGAGGGTTAATTCTGAGAAATTAGAAAAAATGAAGTATTTTTAACTTACGAAGGAGTGATCGGATCTTATTGAAACTTCATATTTAGAAGGACCTCGTAACTCAGATCTCATAAAATCTCAACCGGATCCTGCGTCATTGGGGGGGGGGGTAGTTGGGGGGATTGGAAATCTTAGAAAATACTTAAAGCGGAGAGATCAGGATGAAAGTGGATGGGAAGAATAAAAACAGGTCTAAGATACGTGACTGACATGTCGGACCGGATCCCCTCTCTTTGGTAGAGTTGTGGGGGAGGGATAATTTTGAAAAATGAGGTATTTGTAACTTACGAACGGGTGATCAAATCTTAATGAAATTTGATATTTAGAAGGATCTTGTGCTTTAAAAGTCTTGTTTTAAATTTTGACCAGATCCTGTTACATTGGGGGAGTTGGAGGGGGAAACCAGAATTCTTGGAAAACGTGAAAATTGAGGTAGTTTTATCTTGCGAATAGGTGATCAGATGTTAAGGAAACTTGATATATAGGAGGATATTATGTCTCAGATGCTCCATTTTCGACTCGAATTGGTTCTGGGGATATGGGAAGTTGGAGGAGGGAAATAGAAATCTTGGAAAACGCTTAGAGTGGAGAGATCGGGATGAAACTTGATGGGAAGAATAAGCACATGTTCTAAATACGTGATTGACGAAATTGGAACGGATCCATTCTCTTTGGAGGAGCTGGGAGGGGTTGTTAACTTGGAAAAATTAGAAAAATTGAGGTATTTTTAACATAAGAACTGTGACTGGATCTTAATGAAATTTGGTATTTAAAAGGAATTCAGGTCTCAAAGCTCTTATTTCAAATCCGGACCAGATCTGCTGACACTGGGGGGAGTCGGAGGGGTAAATCGGAAACCTTGGAGAAGGTTAGAGTGGAGGAATCGGTATTAAGCTTGGTGGATAGAATAAGCAAATGTCGTATATACTTGGTTGTTGACGTAACCGTACTGGATTTGCTCTCTTTGGGGGAGTTGGGAGGAGGGGTTAAGTGCTTTGGGGAGTTTGGTGCTTCCGGACGTCCAACTCGTTGGACGTCCTAGCTAGGACGTTCAACATTACCCAACAAAAAAGGGACTGCTAAAAAAACAATTCACTTCCAGAGACATTTTGGACCAATCCTCAGTTCCGGATGACCCTTGAAGATTGTGACGAGGATGAAGACGATAAGTGCACCCTGATTGTTAGCCTCATGCAGAAAAACCGTAGATCTCAACGTAAAGCTGGACTGGACTTGCTTACAATTGGATTTGCAATCTATGCGGTAAGGTTTTAAACTAAAAAACATATAATATTAGACCATTTTTATAGTATAGAATAAAGTGGGTTTCGCAAGAAGGCTATGCTTGGTTAATATACTTTTGAAACGCATTAAAAGGATTTATTTATGTATTTTTTTTTATTTTATTGCTTCGAGATTTCAATATGTTACTTTTTTTGTAGAATATTTTACCCTTTATACCTTACTCTTTTTTCTTTTTTAATTTTTATTTCTTTTCAGTTTTTTTTCTCGTGATTGTTTGTTGTCTAATAGCACAGCTTTGCAGGCTCTGATTTTGCTGTTCCATTATTGTGATATATCATTGTTTTGATAATAAAATTTGTTCTACTACTATAGACGGCTGAAAGTCCCTCTCCTCCTGCCAATAATTTTCACTCCTTGTACGATAAGGAAGTATAATTTTAACAAGAATGGATACTAAGCTTTCAGTATTTACTGAAAAAAATACTGAATACTGAAAGTATTCAGTATTTACTGAAAGCTTTCAGTATTTCAGTATTTAAAAGGATGAATCACTTTCATGTGGTTTGAATCGCACTTGATATTTGTTATGTCTTAAAGACACATCTTCTAAAGAAACGTCTATCTACCTAGGTTTTGAGCAAAGAACCTTGCTTATTTTGTAATTTTGTTTTGCCCAAGAGGTTGAAAACTTCTTATTTGGTTAAAAATTTGCCAATTTTTGATCTTAAGGAGGTAAAGTTTTCAATTTTCACCAATCACCATTTTCATACCAGTTTTGATAAATTATCAATTACCAGTTTTGATATTAAGGAGGATTAATTGTAACTACCCATTGCTAAATTATACCGGTACGGTGCTGTTTAAGAATAATACCGCTAAGTAAAACCAAGCTGCTCGAATAATCTTGTTCTAGAGACACATCTTTGATTTTTTCATAATTTGAATGTCTAAAGTTACTGTATATCAAAATTCGCCATGAAAAGGTTGGAGGAAGGTAATTCTTCTCCCTGTTTCTAAAATATACCCGTATGAATAAGGATCGATTTTATTCACAAAAAACTAAGCATTGTCGAGCAATCGATCATCGTAATCGAAAATGAAGTAATCGATAATCGTAATCGAGTAATGAAGTAATCGATAATCGTAATCGAATAATGAAGTTTTAAAGACACATGTTTGAATTTGACTTATTGGATGCCAAAAGGATGTTCAAAGGAAATTTTCTTAGGTAGGATGGGGTCCATTAGGTAGGATTAGGTAGGATTGGATCCATTGATATCAAGGATGATTTAGGGTCAAGTTTTATCGGACTTAAAAGAAAAAAAATAAATAAAATGAAAGAAAAAAATGACACAAACAGACGCAGTTCAACGAAATTGTATGGATTTTTAAAAATGACTGTTTTAAAACGACCAGTTACTTTCTTTGCTAAAAATATTTAACCGACACTTTTTTATTATAAAAAAAATAGATTATGAGCAAACGTTCGATTCTGTTGATAGAAGAGCTTTAGCAAAGGTCTTATCTTTATATGGTACACAAATACATTAAAGTGATTAGTGCTATGTACGAGAATAATACTGCTGCAGTTAAGGAAATGAGGTTAGCAGTTGTTTTGTATTAAATCAGGAGTTAAGCAGGGTTGTGTTCTGTCCCCCTTTATATGAATGGAAGACGACGAAATCAAATGGGGAGGAAAAACACTCCTGGACTTAGATTATGCTGATGGTTTAAGCATATTACATGAAAGTGGGAGCAAAATAAATGAACTTTTAGAAGTTTTGAAAGTTCAAGGAGCTTGAATAGGTTTGAAAATTAATGATGAGAAGACTAAGTCACTAAAACTAGGATTCACTGAGTCACTAAAACTAAGTCACTAAAACTAGGAAGTGAAGACGAAAAGGTGACGTTGGGCAACGAAAAGGTTGATCAGGTGGGCAGCTTCACCTTTCTTGGTAGTATTATCAGCAAAGACGGTGGGAGTAGTGAAGATGTTAAAAGTAGAATAGCCAAGGCTCAAGGTGTTTTTTCAGAGTAAAAAAAAGTTTGGAAGAATGGGAAGATAAGTCTGAAAACCAAGATTAGAATATTGGAACCTACAGTGATGACAGTGGTCAAATGTGGCTCTGAAGCATGGGTGCTCTGAAAAGCGGATGAAAATTTACTAGATGTTTTCCAGAGAAACTGCCTACGGATTGTTCTGGGTACCCGGCTGACTGACCGTACTTCTAACAGTAGGCTGTACGAATAATGTAGTTCAATCTCACTTTCAAGGACTATAATGAAAGAAAGGTTGAAATGGCTAGGCCCCGTTCTGCGAATGAAGGATGCCAGATTGCCGAAGATTGTCCTTTTCGGTCAACCTTCTAGGGCTACACGGAAAGCAGGTCGTCCTCGTCAGGGGTGGGAGGGTGTCATAAATAACGGTTTAAAGGAAATGGGAACTTCCTGGGAGGGTGTAAAGAGGGAAGCTTTGAATAGACTGGGTTAGAGGAGGAGCGTGTGTAGCTGTGTTGGCCTCAGACGGCTTGGTGCTGCGGTGATTTATTATTAGTAGTAGTAGTAGATGACGCATTTAAGCCATTTAACATGTGTTTAATTAATTTTATTTAATTTCATTCATTTTATTCGTCTCATTTTATTCATAAAATGCTTCTTTTCCTTAACCTGGAAAATGATGCAACTGTAGACAGAACAAAATTCAATAAATGTCGATTTTAAAGTGCTTAAGATTCCTCTCTTGGCAGTTCACTAAAAAAAAAAAAAAGATAAAAAAAAAGTATGCTGTCAAATGGTCTGCGTTGCGCAGGTACTGATCTCTATTCTCTACCTTTGGCCGAGATTGCAATACTTGGCTCGGGGAAAATCATCCGACACTTACCGTGTTTTTCCCCAGATTTCTCCAGGTACCCATTTAAAGATGGGTCGCCTCTGGCTGAGCTTACAGAGTCGCACTTCTAACTCCGCTTCCAAGCCAAATGACCAACGACAACTTAGACTCGTACCTCTGTCCCCATTGACAAAGAATTTCAGCCCAGCATGCCAACCACTCAGCTAGGACGGCGGTTCCCTATGCTCTTTGCTAAATACACCTTAACGGGTCATTGGGCTCGTTTTTTCCAAATATAGCGCAATTGTAGCTAGTTTTAGTAGTCCACTTGTCTTAATACTTCTTAGAGAAATTAGTGCCAGATTCAAAACGCAACACGGAACTTGTTGTTTATAGCTCTTCATTTTTAATGCCTTCTAACGCCAAAGTAACTTGTTAAAGTTGGTAGTGGCAGGAGTCGTCGGAGAGCCGGCCAACTGCTTATTTATGAAGGTGTGAAGAAGAAAAATGGAGCTGCTATCTTACAGCATGCCATGTGGCATACCAGGCAGCCATGTGGGAGTCGATAGGATGGGAAACCGGAAAATGCGCTCAGAGGCGCTTACGACCTTGATCTCCAGTTTGCACAGCCGTCGTTACAATCATAGGGAGAATTTGTCCTCACAGCAACAAACCTACGAGACGCCCACAGAGGCTTTCTCGATCTCGTATGCACCACACTGTCCGGGAAAACTAATTTTTAGTAGTAGTAGTAATCGGAATTTATTATTTAAAAAGAAAACACAGACAAAATCAATCCGTAACAAAGTAGCTTTAAGTAACTTAATCCTCAAGAATTAAGGAGTAACTAAGTCCTCTACATAAAAAGTTGAAATACTAAAGTCATAAGCTAAAATTCTTAACTTATTTGTCTTTTTCTGGACAAATCTAAAAAAGGCTGCTTTTAAGAAAACAAGTTGACAGCTCCATATCTCAGCTTGTCAATTTCAGGAAAAAAAGCTACTAAAATTTGCACTTTTCAAATTGCTTCATTTTTAAATTTAAAAAAGAACACACAATTAATATTTCTATTTAGAGTTTTTATAACCAGCTAAGGAATTAAGGAGGAACTAAGTCTAAAATTAATTCCAATCTCTGTCTAAATGTTTGAAGGGTATCTAGATTAAGATTAAGCTTATTTTAAATTTCTCTAGTTCTTTGGGATAGCCCAAGTAGTACCCATTGACCTGTATAAAGCGTTAAAAATCAAAGATGAATCTTTGACGCTTCTAAAGGCTAAAAACAGTTAAAGAAATTAATTCTCTTTTTATAGATAAATGACCCTGATAATGCACCCAAGCCATTGGACGTGCGTTTTTTCAAATATAACGCATCTGTAGCTAGATCGCCTGCCTTTATAAATCTCAGAGAAGTTTGTGCCAGATTCAAACTGCCACCTGGAACTTACTGCCTAGTGCCATCTACATTTGATCGTGGTGAAGAGGGTGAATTTATTATTAGAGTATTTACTGAAAAATCTAACTCAATGCAGTAAGTATTTTCCTATTGTTTTCTACTAATAATAATAATAATTTGTTGTTACCCTCTGCATACAACGCAATTGCACTAAAGAGGAGTATAAAAAAATGAAAAGAAAAACAAAAAGGGCACAGAAAAAAAGAACACTTACTGTTCTTGACAACTTCAGACACTTCTTTATTAAAAATAAAATATCCTCCAATCAGCTACAAAAGGGTTCTCCTTGTGAAATTAAGTAATTCTAATGAAGTGTTGTGGGAAGTGCGGGTACTTGAGCTGCCTGTCCCCGGCAGTTTATGGCATGTCCCCGGTAGTCCCGGTAGTTATAGGCCAGCCGGTACCAATACCGCTCTTCAAACTCACCCCCGCTCCCTTCTGAACATTACATAAATATAAATGAATCAACCCTTTATCCATTGTCCTATTCATGCTGTAGTATATGGATTAAGCATTATCAGTCTCTGCAGCTGGTGACGCTGCAGAACCTAAAGAACAGCGATCAGATTTGCTTTTTATCAGGTGCAGAGAAAAATTTCCAAACAGTTATAAAAACAACACAGGCGGTACAAAAACGCATTATATAGCCGACCATCAAGAAAGTTTTGGAGACTACTCCAAAACTTTCTACGACAACGAATGGCCATCTCCAAATTTCTATCAGATGCATTTTGTAAAAACACAAGATGTCAGGGAGTGTCCTCCATCCGATCCAGGTCTAATTAAGTTTTTCTCTCATTTGCATTTTGGGAAAATATGAGGTGTTTGTGTTCATATGAAACTGGCCCTTTACCCTGGCGAGAAGATCATAAGATTTTCTTAGTTTCTCTTTCAAAGAAGCAATTATAAGCTGCCTAGTGGACCTAATTGAAGTTCCAAATTGAAGACTTAAATACCTAAATGAACTGGAAGACGACATTGTGGCAGAACCAACCTGGATTGTATCATAAGACGATCTCCAGTCCAAAGACAAGAAACTCAGTTTTGGAAGACTGATTTCTTAAAAGTCCGGAGTAAACAACATCAACGGCGTTATGAAGTACCCTAAGATTGTCAGCCAAGAAAAGAATGTCATCGGCATAAGACAAGGGACTTGCGTCAATATATGGCTCAATTAAGTATGGTGGAAATCTGTCGAGTAACTTCTCTAATAGAGTTATCAAATATTGCCGGACTAAGAACAGAACCTTGCTTAACACCACGGCGCATACGAATACGATTACTAACCGTAACTTGCCAACGAATCTGGATTGAGGAGTTCTGATACCACTGCCACAGGCAGGTGCAAACAAATGGATTAACTCCACTTCTAAAGAGAGACAAAATTGCATGGTAATGGACTGGCTTTTGACTGGAGTCAAAAGCCTTTGAAATACCAATGGCACAAACTTAGAGGTTACTTTTTGCCTTTTTAAGCCTTTCAAGAATTTTTAACCCATCTTCTCTTGCCCCATATTCAGTCTGTTCATACTTGAAAGCCAGGATTTCTATGCTTTTAATGTTTATTATACAATTAATAAAATTTTTCCATTGCGTAAATTCTCTTCACTGTTGCTACAACTGGATCGTGAAAAGAGGCAAGTGTAAACTTATTTTCATATGTAATTATTTGTAATTATATGTATCATTTTTATATGTAAACTCATGTTTACAAACAAGCGCAATCAATTTTTTGTAACATCCAATTTATTTGCAATTGATTGTCAAGCGATGCAACGGGTAACACAACCATCTTATTCATTCCATCTCATTTAGCAAATATAGGCTAGGTGGGAATTTTGAAAAAAGGTAAAGGTAAAGGATACGGCATTAGACTTTACAGTCCCTACCGACGGTGCTGATCTCCGTTTCTTGGCCCTTCAGCCAGGAAGTGCAATGGGGGGTTGGGGGCCAGCCATCCTGTGCTTGCGCACACCCTTCCTGTTTACCTTCCCCAGATTTCTCCAGGTACCCATTTAGAGCTGGGTCGACTCTGGCTAAGCTTACAGAGTCACACAACTGACCCCCGTCCCAACTGAAGAATTGGGTACACCGGGATTCGAAACCGCGTCCTCTCAGACAAAGGATCCCGAATCCAGCGCACTAACCAACTCGGCCAGGCCAATTTTGAAAAGTTATGTAAAAAAAAGGTGTTTTCTAAATCAGGGGAAAATAAGGATTCTATTGATATGTCAATAGTCAACTAAAAGGATAGGTGCAACAGAATAAGATAGCTTAATTAGTCTTTCTAAACAGATGTTTTTTTTAGGTTTGTCAATTAGCTAATTACTTGAATTTTTATCTTCAGTAATATTAAGAGTACTTATATCAAAGCGTAGCTTAGATTAATGGCAGTGTTTGCCTTTTGCTACAGCAATCAAAAAAAGTTAAATTTCTAAAACTCCATGATGATATATTTTTTCGCTCATTTTTGGATGATTTTTCATACACGTTCCTTATTTTCACTAAGGGTAAAACTACCTAACGGCATATGGAGGTCTTTTTCATTCAAAATTGAGTTCCTTGACTATCCTAAAGTTTTGCATATAGGAACTTGAAACCTTCGATATAGAATCCTTTTTACAAGTTGAATTTAATAGCATCAGTGTCATCTAGATGGTCACCTTCTGTTGGGGTTTTCCACCTTTTTTTATGACCATAACTTTTGATAAATAACTTCACAAAATAGTCAATTTTGTGTAGTTGGGATTACTCTATTTTGATTTAATTGTTGAAATCTAAGTACCTATTTTTAGGAGTTTCGGTTGTTCACGGTCCCAATGTTTTCTACTTTTTCGAATAACCTGTTTTCCTATATTCAAAATCATTATCTTATAAAATTAACATTAAAAATATCCTAGGATAAGAAATAACACACAAAAAGAAGTAATAAACCACTAAGGTTGGCAAAACCCCGTATCTGAGATTTAGCCGGAAGCGCCTCGCTTTAGTGTATGTCGTACTAACCTCAAGTGTTGCCATTATGGTGCAATTGCACTGCTTTCGGTCCAATTTAGAGGTTCTAGCACAATGTGGTACATCATTTGGGCATTTCGGGGTACAATCCCTAATTTCTGCTACAGTTTTATACATCTGGGGTGTATTTACAGGTTCAAGTTTTATTTTTTCTAAATTTTCAAAACTTCTAAAGTCACCTCTTAGAGATTCAAGCAAAAGAAAATGGTGTTCGTTGACGTGACAGATCTCCTCACATTTCCTCCACCAATTTCGTCCTTCCAAATTTTCTTCAAATCTCCATAAATTTCCTCTAAACTGACAAAAAATTTCCGAAAATTTCTGATAATTTCATCATACGGGAAACAGCTCTCAAAATTGGCTTCAGAAATAGAATGAAGATATTAGTAAAAAAAAGCCATATTCTAGTTTTTTTGTCTGTGAAATGGAAGCTTACCTAGAAAGCAATGATTGTACTACAAAGTATTTTTTTTTTCAGTTTGGTTTGAAAGCTGGTATAGTTAATCTCAAAAGCGTTGGCAACGCTGCTAAGGTCCTTATTTTCTCTGAAGAGTATGCTTGTCTTCAAATTCTGTTTCAGAATTAGTTAGGTAGAGGAGGCATGGCAGAAAAGGAAATTTAGGATGGTCAACGCAAATCTTCTCTTGATTAAACTGGACTTAGTTCATTATTTAAAACCTAAAAAGCTCTTTGATCAAAAAGCAGGTTTTTAGATAGATTCAAGATATGCTTTCTAAATGCTGTATTAAAGAACTTTGTTTCCTTAAACGAAAAGTATTTGCAATTATAAAAGCATCCGTCTTTCTTAAAGGGTGGCATGTGTTGGTGTGCTCTGAAGTTGAAAATCAAAAGAAAGTCCATTTTCCTGGCCTTTCTGGGGGGTGAAGGTTTTGCTTTACCCAGTATTGAAAGCCATTAAGTTATTCTTTTTTATTTTCCAGAGAGAATGACGCTGAACTAGGATATGATGATTCCGGTGAACAGGTATGTTCCCAAATTGATCTTATATTGAATTTTAATTACCACATTCAGGACCGTATCTAGTATTTTGTTTCGGGGGGGTTCATTTTTTTTTGGGGGGGGGGTTACAAAAAATCTTCAAAATACGCGTGCAAAATTTGTTTGTATTCATTTTTGCTACGTTTTTACGAGTCAGACAAACATTTCAGGCGGGGGGGGGGGTTAAATCCCCTAACTTTTTTCCCCTGGATACAGCTTAATCACGAGCATCAGTTTTTCACAATGATCAATTATTGATGTAATCATGTCAAATTGATAAAGCACAAGAATTTAAGTTAAGCAAAAGATTACCATTTAAATTGCTATATTTCCCTCAAAACTATTGCCATTTAATTTTCTAATAATATTTTTTCTTATACCCTTATTGTTACACTTAACGATATAAAGAAATTATAAAAGGCGTTATCCATAATTTACATGTTGCATTTTTACATAAATATAACAGCTACATGCGTATAAAATCTAAAGTTTGTATTTATAAAGGCCCAAAATGGAACCAGTGAGCCTTAAATATTAAACGTATTTTTAAAGGAATTATAGGTAAATTTGGCTGCCACTTCTGGCTATTGACACTTTTGCCACTTATTTACCACTTGTTTATTTGCCACTCTTAAATAAGCGAGAATAAGAGAGATTATCGTTTTTTTTTGTTCGGTCTTAAGAATTGTACTTAAATTTCATTGGTTTATTTTTGGTGAGGACAATGTTCAGGTTTTTTTAGACAACCACATTATTCCTTAAGGGTATATCAATAAGGGTAGCCAATTAAACGTACTTTTTTTTTACCAGTGGCGGTTCTAGCCTCTCTTGAGCCGAGGGCAAAATCTTGATTAACGTTCCCCCCCACGCCTGTCTCCCAGAAATTTTCAGCCCAAATTTTAACAAAATTTTCATTTATTAACAAAATTGTTTGTTTATTCAAATTTGACTTTTCTTACTTTCTATGGGAAAAGATATTGAAAAAAAAAAAATTCATTTCGGATTCCAATTGCGCCAAAATTCGGATGCCAACTGCGCCTTCTACTTTGTTTTGAAAATACAAAATAATTATAAATATAAGATTATTTATTTGAAATTTTGTATCCTAAAATTTTGTTCGCTCCCTTTAAAATTTAGTTCTTGTATTTGAATTTGTACCTAGTAAAACAAAAACAAGTTTAAAGCCACAGCATTTTTATAAGCAAACCTGTTTTTCTCTAGAAACTAAAATAGATAAATAATCATTCAATGCTGGTTCACTGTTTTTAGATCTAGCAGTTTCTACCTATTTGTGGAAAAGTGTAGGCTAAATAATGATTCACTGGCCTTGTGATGGTCACCGCAGGAATTTCCTTCATAGGGCTGCGAAATTTGAAGAAGTCGCAACTTCGTGCCAGAAATTACTGGAAAAATCATAAGAGTCTTGAAATATCTGGAGAAAACAGAACAATCCCCTCCTCCCCCCTCCTTTGTTCTCATTTTAGATTAGCTATCATTTTCATTTTGTTAAAAATACCCAAAAGCACTTTTTAAATTATCAAGTCTGATATATTTTATACGTTTCTGGCCACATGAAGCTCAGTGAATTAGTAGAATTTGCTATCTTTAGATTTTTAAGCTTATTTTTTGCAACTTTAACTAGTTTTATACGGTCAAGTAATCACATTTGGTAATATGAGTTAGATTCATCTAGCTAAAGCTATCGCCAAAACGAATGTTCAAATAGGCTAGGAACTTATGATCGTTTGCTAGGCTAAAAGTTGCCACATCTGTATTCATTATCGCTGTCACAAGGTGGCAGATATCATACTTATGTTCTGGTTGTAAGGTTCATGTCATATCAATTAACCGCATTAGTTCGAGTATGCTCATTATTATTTCTATCATAGTTCTTAAGTGACTTTTTTTAACGTTGATGAAAGAGATGGATAGCCTGGGTTTAACTTACAAGGTTGTGCCAAGACTCGAAACTTTTCTTGCTACCTTTTGTAACTATATGTTTAATATTTACGAAACAGATCTGGTTTTAAGGGGGAACAGGTGGGGCACTTGCTCCAGGTGCAAACATTTTAAGGGCGCAGAATTTAAAATAAATAATCTAACGGTTATGATCATTTTGTATTTCAAAGGGCGCAGTTAATAAATGCAAATAATTAATAAATTATTAATTAATTAGTAAAAACAACATAAGATACAAATAAATAACTATTAAATAATTTGAATGTTAAATTAAAATAAACTATAATTATTAAATTGAAAATAGTTTCGTTAATAAATAGAAACTTTGTTAAATTTGGCCTGAAATTTTAGGAGGGGGAGGGTGGGGGGGGTCTAATCAAGATTTCGCCCGGGCTCAAGAGAGGCCATAACAACCAAGGTATTAATTCATGATGTGTGGATAAAACGGCAAGGAATGAAGTTATATTTGGGAATTTCTAGTTAATGCAGTTTTCACCTGTATATCACGAGGCCTTTTCATCGGGAGGTGTCGGTCCCTGATACAACCCCAAGAAAATAGCAGGGATGTGATCTCTGCTGACGTCGCTTTGCGTGGCGGTGGACTGTTAGTTTAATTTTGCGGTGCCGTTGCTTTTGATCGGTCAATTTCCGGTTCAAAATATGTATTTGCGCCACTTGGCTGGTTCTCATGTATACCAAGCACTCCACGCTAGCCAATATAAAATATATCTTCTCCCACTTTTGTGAACAGATTTCATTTGAAGGAATAAAAGGTGTGGGGGGGGGTTCACCTCTAGGTGCAGAAGTATTTTGTAGCTGAAGGAGGATTTAAGGATTTGCATTGGAGTTAAGGTAGGGCATTTCATAGGTTTAACTTCTGCTTGATTCCATATTGCATGAAGGAAAATTTTTGGGCTCTTTGCAGTTTTGCGCTTTTTTCTTTTTGTTTTTGCATGCAACGCTGTTTTTGCAGATTGTGAAGTAATAAGCTGGTATTTGGTAGATATTGTTGGGTGCAATGCAACAAAATGTGCGTCGAGTTTTAGCAGTATATTAAATTTAGAGCGCATGGGGTTGTCAAGGTTTGTAACGGCTTTGTTAATTTTGAAATTATTGGTAAATAGTTACCTAGGCTAAAATTTGTTATTTATCTATAATGTTTGATTCTATAAAAATAAGCTACATGACATATTGCATGACAACATGAGAGAATATAAAAAAATCTACTTGACTGATATGCCTTTCCGCGCTGCAAGTTCATATTAACTACTTGACTTACAAGAATATTTGTGTCAACTTGTTACGACACGGATGTGATCATCAGATATTTCATTTTGACACGAATATAAAATTCTATAGTATTTAAATCATGAAGGAGGTGTTAGTGATACTATTTTTTCCCCAAACTACTGGAGGTAGAGAACGATTTAACAGAAATCTGAGTACCATGAAACTTAGTTTTGTAAAAGATGGCATAAATAGATGGTAAGTACCTTCGCTATGTTGTCTTGAAAATCCCATCGTCAGTTAGAGGTTTCTCTCCTTGTGGGTCCCTTTACAGGGTCCCTTACAGGGTTAATCCTAGAAGGGCACTGGTTTATGTTGTAGTTGTCTTGGAAAGAGGAGCTCAAAAAGAAAGAGTAAGAATATATTGCGATCTTGTTATTCAGGCACATTCTCAATTTGAAAAAAAAAATGCTTGGTTGGAGAAGTCAACCCTGAAGTGCAATCTTACGGAAGAGAAAATTTCTGTTATCATCCTATTACATATAGGTATCAATAAGCTGGAACCGATGTAGAGGAGACACTCAAGAGTTCACAAAGTCGAATCATTTTGGTTGCATAACATAGCCAAAAGGTCTAGGAAGAAAACAGAAGTCTATAATGTAAACCATTAAATCGACTCAGTCAGGATTTAAGGACTGAATGTACAGATGAAAGACATTCACTCTCTCATTTTCTCCTGATTTCAGCCTTGGGAACGAGATGATACCGCACTAAAAGCTATGGAATTGGCTAGATACCTACAAGGCCCCAACTGGATCTTCAAGGAACCAGTTGGCATAGTTCATTATCTGCTGATGTAATGAAGTACCTCATTGTTGAGAAACATGGTAGTTTTAACACGCTGAAAACATATGAAGGGATATACCGGTGGAACTTCACCCCTATAAGATTTTAAAAACTAATACACAGACGATGAAGGAAATAATTAACTGAATCCTAATTATGTTGGTCCTGTAGCCACTTAACTTTGAGATGCGATTTGTCCTGGTATCGATGGATACATTTGTTTTGTGGTGGTTACAGGGAACACAATTTTTTTCAAAAGAAGACTAGTATCCAATGCCTACGGCTGATGAGCTGTTGCAGCCGGTTGATTCAATCTATTTTATTTCAACCTTAGACTTGAGGCAAGGATATTTATGGCATCCTGCAGATGGAGGAAATGCGGGTTTCATCGTGTCATTTGGGTTGTATAAGTTCAAGTATACGCCATTGGTTGGACATTTATGCCAGCTATATTTTAACGATTAATGGTCTGTGTCTTGAAGTCATCATCCTATTTGGGGCATACTTAGGTACTTCAATTAGTAAGTTTAACTCTTTTAAGGGGCATATGGGCCATGCAGGAGGAGTCTTGTCTGATTAGAAGTGGCTAAGTTAACCTTTTGCAATGTTAGACTGATCATCTTAGTTATGACATTGGAAATGAAAGAATTGTCTCGATTAAAGAGTAGATAGAAGTTATACGAAATGCAGCTGTTCAAAAGAAAAAAAAATAAAAGAAAAAGGTTATTTTGGGTTTGACCGGATACAATCATTATTTCATTGCAAATTTCAAAGACATAGCAAAACCTCCGTCATGTTTGACTAGAAAATAAGTTTCAGATCCTATGCCATAGGGTAGCATACAGTAGGGACTATTTGAAACGTCTAAGGACGCCCTCTGCAGCAACCAGATACTTCAGGACCCAGGCTTTTCATTTACTTTTCAAACATATAGCTTGAATTAAGGAGCTGGTGCTTCACGATATTTTTATCTATATTTTGAAGCATCATTGACTGAAATTGTCTGGGCATTGTGCAAGCGGGTATAGAACTGGATCATTGCCCCTTGCTGTGGTTTAAGATTGTAAATTGACTTATTACCACTACTCTAAAAGACTACTTTGTAAGAAAAAATAATTGCGCTTAGTGTTGTGGGTATAGTGTCTCTAAGAGTCTGAGTTTTAGATGAGAGGTCGACTAGGTACATCCAGTAGAAACGCTTTTCACATTTGAAGGCTTTAATAAGTAGTTGCTGGAAGGACATCAAGCTAGTATATGTACTGTGAGTAGGAAATTTTTTAAATAGGTCGATTATTGAGTGAGATTGTTGAATTTTAATTTTTTTTTTGTTATATGTAGACAACCTTATTTTGGACAAGGAGATTGCCAACTAGACAGGAGCTGCTTGCTGCATTCGCAGCTCGGACCATTGCAGTGTTCAAGCATTCGGAGAAGCCACAGGACCTTCCCCTTACCAAGTTTGGGGACCCACAGCCAGCGGTGATACCAAATCGGATAGTCATGGGGAATTCACTCGCAGGATTTATGATTTTTGAGAGGGATGATATAAATTGGCGGGTAGAAGTCCCAGAGAAGAGTCTCCTGAAATTGCTCAGAGATCTCCACCTAAGCCAGAATCACCTAGCAGTGAACGAAATGTATCAACGAGTTAAAACATATGTCGTCGCACCAGGGATTAATCAGATGATTAGACAGGTGGTGAAAGAGTGCAAATGTAAGATATGGAAGGGAGATTCCCTTCACACAAACCATTTAGCCTCCCACCAGAAGGGTAACCTGGCTATGGTAAATCACAATTCTCCTCCTCCTACTCCTAAATTAGGCTCGTCAGGGCTAAAATATATTTCTCCCGAAAACCTCTCCAACCCCAAAAAACATTTACCCTCCCGTCAGGAGGGGAATGGGGCTATGGTAGGCCGTAATCTTCCTCCTGCATCTATTCCAGACCTGTCAAGACCTAGGTACAATCCGCCCAAACAACCCTCTCGTGGGAATATCCAAACTCGTGAACAGATGAAGGGGCCCTTCCATCCACCCTCGAATTTCCTCCAGATGACGACGTCGCAGCCATCCGCCCTCAACCGTGCAGTTACCCCATTATCGAGTCGTCCAACAGGCACCAGGGATAGTCGCTATTCAATCCTGCCCGGGCCTCCCTCGGCAACCACCGTTGTCCCCCATTCTCTAACAGGGTCTATTCCTTACCATGATTCTCGCCAAAGGGTTCCATACTCTTATCCCTCATATTCGGGTATGCCAACAGCCCCCCATGCTCTCCAAAGTAACCTCCAAGCCCCGCCTAAGAAAAATGATCGTGGTAGAGGTCATTTACCCCGATACTAGTGTTAGGTATTCCATCTTCCTCGAGCTGCGTTTCTTCTTTACATTCACACGAGACACTAAAAGATAATTTCGTAAATTTCTTTGGCCATCAAGAGATCCTAGATTTGTTTTGGTCGAGGAGGGAATTGAACATCTAAATTTAATCCCAGAAATACAGGTGACTCAATATCAGATGCCCTTCTATAGTATTTATTCCTCGGCTAAGCAGAGACCCTAGTCCTATTGGTATGGTCATCAAGAAGCCTTTTCTTTATTGAAGAGAGGAAGAAACGGGAAGACCGCGACAGGAAGGCTCATAAATATTTTTCATTTTTTGGGTTATTCTTGTATAGCGTGGTTGAGCGGACAGTTGAATTATTAAGCCACATTGTAGTTTTGATCATTCAAGTTCTGGGGCGAAATATTTATTCTGTCCACATAGCTGGTAGGACCTTTTTCAACATTGCTAAATTAGGTGGCTCTCATAGTTTCTTTGGAAAATAGGTTTTCTGCAAAACCACGCTAGTAAAGACAATCCCTTATCTTCTCCCCCTTTTGTATCAGTTATCATAAAGACCAATAAACTAGATTAAAAAGTTATTTTTTTTTCTCCCAGTTTCTTAGGAAGTAACTAGAGTCCACTTGAAGCACGCTGTACTGCAGTTAAGAAATTTCTATTTTTAAGTGCAATGGTGCTCTCAAGTTTAAGCAGGATTTTAGGAATTTTAAAGGGGTTGAGGTCAGTTAGGGAATTTCTATTTTTAAGTGCGACGGTACTCTCGAGTTTAAGCAAGATTTTAGGAATTTTAATGGGGTTGAGGTCTATATATCTCGCCCCATACTCCCAACACTAGTGTAAAAGTGCAACGAAAGATTGAAGTAAAGGTAAATAATACGCCATTCGACTTTACAGTCCCTATCAGAGGTGTTGATCTCTGTTTCATGGCAATTAAGCATGGAAGTGCATCGGGGATTTGGGGCTAGCCACCCTGTGCTTTTGTATACCGTTCGAGTTAACCTTTCTCAGATTTCTTCAGGTTACCCTTTTAAAGATGGGTCGACTCTGGCTTGGCTAATAGAGTTACACCACTGACCTTGAAAATTCAGTAAGTAAAAATCCAACATGAAAATCTATAAGCACGCTTGGGATAGTTTTTTTTTTAAGATACCCTCTTCTTCCTTTATAAAATTCCCTAGCCGTCTCATTAGATAGATAGGTAGACCTCTTCAATAAAAAAATTAAACAAAAAAAAAAATCGATCATCGTACATGTAATGAGCAGGTAAATATTTGACAGGTAAGAATACATGACAGGTAAATATTTGCTGGACCAGTGTTGATAGTTACGGGAGTTTGCTTGGAAGAACCGTAGATGAGAAACTCAGTTTTTGAGGATTTGAGACCAGAGCCAACGGCATTTTGGAGAGCTTGGAGATCATTCAGAGTAAATACTGGCATCTAGGGTGTAGGACAGAAATATGATGGGAAAAAGGAATGTCTCATTTGCTTCCCTGTTCAACGTTCTTTGCAAATATGATAGTCACTGCTATTGTAATTGAACCCCATCCCATAATTAAGCATGACACTTTGTCGCTAAAAATGGACTGATTTCTTTTTCAAGTGTAATGATTTTCTTTTTCAATAAATAATGAAAACCAGAAATCAAAAATGTATTTTTTTCTGAAGGCATAAAACGAGTGACATTTTTTTAGCTGACTCAGACAGCATGAGAAGTAGTCAGGGGATTAAAGTATCATCTAACTGATAAATCGAATAGAATTCCAGTGTTACTATAATCACGAAGATGGTATCATCACAGGCAACTGAAAGACTAGCTATAAGGTTTGCAGGAACATCACCATACAGTTGAAGAAAACAGAAGGCACTTATTATAGAATAAAAAGAAAGTTCAAGTCAAATAATGACTTATTAACAGAACTGTTTGTTTCAAGTATAAGGTTGTTTTGAAAAGGTTTTTTCTAAGTTTGTCATACAACTTAGAAGGCGTTATCACAAAAGAAGAAAAGGACGCGTTGACTGAATAAAGCAATAGAACAAAATTTTTTAGAATCGATACATTAAAAAATAGTTTAAGTTTTCTAAGAATTCTAAGATTCCTTGATGTCTTCATTTTAGTTAGACCTAATAGGATGCCTGAAGGATATATATATATATATATATATATATATATATATATATATGTATATAGTATATATATATATATATATATATATATATATATATATATATATATATATATATATATATTATATATATATATATATATATATATATATATACAGTCTTCCTTTTCTCCTTCTGTCTCTCTTTTTTTTTGTGTGTTTGTGCTGTTGCATTGGTGATTTCTCTTTTCATGATATATATATATATATATATATATATATATATATATATATATATATATATATATATATATTATATATATATATATATATATATATATTTGAAATTACATCTAGAAGAACCAATTAGAAGAATTGCACAATTTCCTTAAAAAAAGGGCCAAAATACAGATGAATTAAAACTATGAGATAGACGGTTGGCTTAGTACTTAGACGCTATGTGTGTAGTCTAATAGCTTTAAAGGCTATGTGGTAGAATGGTGGCAAGTTTATCCCTAAAGATAGATGCAATTGTGCACTTATATATTTTTCTTTGGGAACTGGAACAATAATAGAAAATATATTTACTTTAGTGATTTGAATAAGTAGTGCCTAGAGGTATAGAAATTTTTAATATCTTTGGGGGGAAGGTGACAGCTCCTAGTCTTGCAAGGTTTGGTTCATTGAGCTTAAACTTTCTGATCAATGGAGAATTTCAATGCCAAGGTGGAAAAGAAGCAAATATTGAGCTAACCAGAAGAAAATGGACCAGACCTTCAGAGTCAGTTTTAGTGAACACCTTCCAAAATGGATCAATAAACAAGATGCGAGGGAGGACTACAACATTTAAATTAATGTCTAGCTAATAGTAGGCGTGTGAAATGTAACTTTGCTGCAATAATGGATACATAAGAAGCAGATATAAGCCGTGTGATATGGTCTATGACCATGGATCGGGTGCGGCGTAGCGAGGAGCCAATGGAAAGACTTAGATATACGAGGCGGTCAACGGCTCTAACAGTGATATCGCCAAGTGCTATAAAGGACGATGGCTCAACTTTCATCAACTTAAAAGCACTATTTCTGACTTATCAGGATTGAAACTAAGGCCAAATTTAAAGGTACTCCTGTTGAAGTGTGACAAATATCTCATTCATTCTTTGGAAGGTATGGCTGTGATTTAAAACGTCATCTGCCTGGCAAACTTGAGACATATTCAAAGTAAATAGGAATCGGAGATGTAGGGCACTGGTCTTGAGCATCCAACATACAGTTATTGAAAACATAGGAGAAAAAGCTGCTCCTTAACATGCACCTTTCAAGACAGGAATGGGTTTCCTATGTGGAACAGGGGATATATTTCTATTCAGAAGTAGCTTCAGGCAAATACATAATCGAGTTATGTATTCACCTGAAACTACTTCCGGATAAAATTTTGAATCACCGAGAAACTATGCTGATATTTGGCTGTTTTGAGGATTATTACTGGGTGGATAGCTAGACATTCTTCTGAGCATTCGACATAAATCACTGCATTGGCTATACCTATGAGAGCATCCGCACAACCTATTCCATGCTTGAACCCGAACTGGTTAGGGGGAGTGTAACATGTTTGATCTCGACCAGATCGGAAAAAGAAGCTCGAAGACGTTTGAAAAGGAAGTCACTAACATAATAAGTCAAAATGGTGACTATTCTGGGATCGGCTTTCCTTTTAGGGAATTGGGATAAGGTTTCCAATCCAAAAACAAGAGGGTAGAATTCGCTGTGTAAAAACCATCTATATTAAAAACACCAAGTATTGAACTAACGCCTCTCCACCAAATTTCGAATATAAATTACAGATGTGGTCTATGACAGTGGATGATTTAGGCTTTAAGTGTCTGATGACGTCTTCAATCGATGCTGCGCTAACAAGGAATTCTCCATTGGGACTAGTAGCGAGATCTTTATCCAACTCACTTTCATAAAATAATTCAAGGTGTTGATAAGGGGTAGCAGAAAGGACTCATAGCTGGCATACTATTCCTTATCAGGAATTTCAACCACAGAGAAACATAAGGGAGACCTGTCTTTGTTTGAGATAATTCTAAAAAGTGTATTTTTATCGTTTTTAGCACGTCAGAAACTGGCGTTTAATAGGTTTCTACGATGAAGAGTGAAAGCCTTAGAAAAATTTCTTTTGTAAACAGACGAACAAGAATCACGGCACCAGTCGATGAACGGTCGCAATCTTTGCAAAGATGGTCAAAATTTTGCTCCGGGGCACGAAGCTGCAAGATAAATTCATATGAGGGCATATAAGGGCATGAATCCCGATGCATGCCAACTCTTTGCTGTTGAGGCCAGGTCAGAATGATTGTAGGAATGTGATAATATGAAGACGATATTGATGAAAAGATGTAGTGTGAAAGGTCATGTAAAAGGCAACTGCTAATTTATCTTGCTCAAACTGCCATAAGTATAATTGACATGATTGGGAACCTCCAAATGCAGAATTTTGACTTAAACTAATTTCCTTATCGCCTCTTCAAAGTAGGTTCCTTGCCTCTTCAAATAACCTCCTGAGAATGCATGGAAGAGATTGCCCCTTTATTTTAAGCACATTATGATCACGTATAAGGGGAGTAAATTTTGTTTCTAAGTTGAATCACAGCTGTTCAGAGGAATTTGCTGCTATAGCATATGCGCTGGTCATCCATAAAAATCACTGTTGGGCGCACATGAAGGCGGGGCCAAAGAGAAGAGTTTATACCATGAATCTGACGTAAAGATTTGTTTTTTAAGTTGCAAATACTAATGTATAACAACCTGTGTCTGTCAACGCTTCTCCAGAATCATGTATTTCGTGTTCAACTTCTGTAAGGGGATTTGAATTATTTTTGCCAGACATTCTTTTTTGTCCTCTTTGCGTTTCACATGAGTTTAGAATAAGGTTTTGAGACATATTGAATTTTCGAATTAGTTTGTTTGATTAGAAACAAATTCTATCTGTAAAAAAAATGTCTAGGAAATGCTATTGAATGTGCCCTTAGGGACTCTTTTATGCATCTGGTAGCATATGCCTCAAACGTCTGCGGATGTTGCATGCTCCATTTGATCTTAGAATTTTCACCTAGATTGTGTTTTTTTGACCATTTCAAGCAGTAAGACAAAGTAAGTATGAAAATGTCCAACAGGTAAGACAAGTAAAGCGAGGTATAAAAGCTTCCACAGATGAATTGAAAGATATCAAAATAATTCAAAGGAAATACGACTGAGTACAAATGGAGACAATATGACGAAAATTCGTATAAAACTTACTGGTAATAACTGTTGATAAAACTGGTAATTAAACTTAACTGGTAAAACTGATGTGACTGTGTAGTTGAGAATGGGGGAGAGAAGCAAGTCAAGATGGTAGACTGTGGTTAACTCCCGCAAGATTTTTTTCCCAAATAAAGATGATACGTCTTTGAATTTCTATATTTGGGCCAGAAATTAAGGGTTTGAGGCTTTGTCCATCTTTTCTAAGCAAAATATCCTTGCAATAGGTTTGAATCCTGTTTTGCTTTGCTTAATCACAGATGTTTGAGGGAAAAGGCCAATGTTATAAACTACGGCCAATGTAAAGTAAATCACTGTACGTAAAGCCCGAGCGGAAGAAAAACCTCTTGAATTCCGACACAAACCCTTCTTTTACTAGATGACCTTGCTACACCTAGAGACTCCTCCTCTTGACTCCTCCTTTGAATTCAAAATTTTCATGAATTTCTAGGCACGTTTATTCAAACTATAAAGTTAAATTATTTTATTATTATTACATTATGGCCCCTGGTAGAACCTTAGATGCAAAAAGTTTCACACTTTGCTAAATTTTTTCAGTAGTAGGTTCTGCTTGTTACGGAGTTAGAGGCTCAAACTTGAATGAATCCTCTTGACTCCTCCTTTGAATTCAAAATTTTCATGAATTTCTAGGCACGTTTATTCAAACTATAAAGTTAAATTATTTTATTATTATTACATTATGGCCCCTGGAAGAACCTTAGATGCAAAAAGTTTCACACTTTGCTAAATTTTTTCAGTAGTAGATTCTGCTTGTTACGGAGTTAGATGCTCAAACTTGAATGAATCCTCTTGACTCCTCCTTTGAATTCAAAATTGTCATGAATTTCTAGGCACTTTTATTCAAACTACAAAGTAAAATTAGTTTATTATTATTACATTATGGCCCCTGGTAGAACCTTAGATGCAAAAAGTTTCACACTTTGCTAAATTTTTTCAGTAGTAGATTCTGCTTGTTACGGAGTTAGATGCTCAAACTTGAATGAATCCTCTTGACTCCTCCTTTGAATTCAAAATTCTCATGAATTTCTAGGCACGTTTATTCAAACTATAAAGTTGAATTATTTTATTATTATTACATTATGGCCCCTGGAAGAACCTTAGATGCAAAAAGTTTCACACTTTGCTAAATTTTTTCAGTAGTAGATTCTGCTTGTTACGGAGTTAGATGCTCAAACTTGAATGAATCCTCTTGACTCCTCCTTTGAATTCAAAATTGTCATGAATTTCTAGGCACTTTTATTCAAACTACAAAGTAAAATTAGTTTATTATTATTACATTATGGCCCCTGGTAGAACCTTAGATGCAAAAAGTTTCACACTTTGCTAAATTTTTTCAGTAGTAGATTCTGCTTGTTACGGAGTTAGATGCTCAAACTTGAATGAATCCTCTTGACTCCTCCTTTGAATTCAAAATTGTCATGAATTTCTAGGCACTTTTATTCAAACTATTAAGTAAAATTAGTTTATTATTATTACATTATGGCCCCTGGAAGGACCTTAGATGCAAAAAGTTTCACACTTTGCTAAATTTTTTCAGTAGTAGATTCTGCTTGTTACGGAGTTAGATGCTCAAACTTGAATGAATCCTCTTGACTCCTCCTTTGAATTCAAAATTTTCATGAATTTCTAGGCACGTTTATTCAAACTATAAAATTAAATTATTTTATTATTATTATCATTAGGGCCCCTGGAAGGACCTTAGATGCAAAAAGTTTCACACTTTGTTAAATTTTTTCAGTAGTAGGCTCTGCTTGTTACGGAGTTAGAGGCTCAAACTTGAATGAATCCTCTTGACTCCGCCTTTTGCTAAAAGACCTTGCTACATCTAAAGCAGGGACGTATGAATATAGCCTCCTCCTTTGAATTCAAAATTTTCATGAATTTCTAGGCACCTTTATTCAAACTATAAAGTAAAATTATTTTATTATTATTATTAGGGCCCCTGGAAGAACCTTAGATGTAGAAAGTTTCACATTTTGTTAATTTTGTTCCCTAGTAGGCTCTATTTGTTATGGAGTTAGAGGCTCAAACTTGAATGTAAAGATTTGCGTGATCCGAAGCTACTCGTGATACTACGGAAGATGTGAAATTGAAATTATGCAGCTTATTCTATGTAATATCTGTCAAAGGGTTAAATCGAATGCTTTAGTACGGATACCCATGTAGTACAGTTCTACCATAGATTACTAGGATTTTATGGTAAACAGAACAGGAGAATTTATTTTAAATTTGTAATATTTGGCATCACACTATAAAACTAGAAAACTATTTGAAGCTAATCCATGGAATATTAACTCCTAGGAGAATGCTAATGATTTTTATTTTCAAGCTTTTCTTTAATTTTAAGCTTTTTTGAATTTTACAACTTTTTTGGATTTTTTGCTTTTTTCAATTTTTCGAATTATATTATTTTGACTTTTTGATTTTATTGTTTGAATTTAATGTTCGACTTTTCAAAACGTCTAGTCATATAGACGTATATACACTTCCAGCTTATAAAACATAACCTTCAGCGTTTTCAGTCTCCCAAACAAGTAAAAATCCGATGAGGAAATTGGTCGCTGTGTTTTTATACTATGCCAATATTTCAATGCTGTAGGGATATTCTAAAGACGACAAGATTGTGTCTGACCGTGAATTCTCTCATTATTATGATTCACAATCCTAAATTTAATCTGCCGTAGTGACTTTTCATGGTTTTTGTCCTCGAAACATTTCTAATCCTCCACTTTTAGAACATAAAACACGTTTTTTCAGATCAACATGATAATAGGTGTCTTTTTTTCATCATTCCTTCATTTTTGAGAGCTGTTTTCCAAAGCCTTTTTGTTCTTTCTTAAAACCCGAAAGAGTACCGTGACCCCTTGGCTTAACTTATAGTTTTATCCCTTATGCTGTAGGGTTTCAATTTAGATATAGGATTCAATCTCCCCCAAAAAGGGAGATATTTTGATGGAAATCATGCAGTAAAATCTAGCATGCATGCGAAAGATTTAAACCCAACACAAAACGCGAAATGTCTCATTTTTCTCAATTTTTATTATAAAGTGAATGAATACCTAGATGGTTTACATATATATATATATATATATATATATATATATATATATATATATATATATATATATATATATATATATCACTAATTTAGGAAAACACTATATTATTCACTAATTTAGGAAAACAGTCTTCCTTTTCTCCTTCTATCTCTCTCTTTTTTTTTCTTTTTTTTTTTTTTTTTTTTTTTTTTTGTGTTTGTGCTGTTACATTGGTGATTTCTCTTTTCATGATATATATATATATGTATATATATATATATATATATATATATATATATATATATATATATATATTTCTTTATTTAAAAAAATTACTTAATATGCATCTAGAAAGCGACAAATGGCTAATAAGACCGTCTAAAACTATGGTGAATGTTGACTGGCAAAGAAAACGATTTAAAAATGGGCTACAATTCTTCTGCGATAATTAATTTACTCCAGTAAACTGGCATTGGTGATTGAGTCTTAGTTATCTAAACGCAATATTTGAATCATGAAGTGTAAAAATATAATTTGTATCCAGAATACTACTGAATATCAGAAGGCTCTGCCAAAAAAAAAGCTGATGCAATCTAGAAGGAAATACGTTGAAATCTGAAGTAGAACTTCTTGAAATTTCAGTGCACCCTTTGGTAGCTATATCTTTTGGGGCGTTATATATGACGAGGTTTTTAAAGAGATTTTTGGTTTTGAGTATTATATTTGATAAATTATCTACCATTCAAAAACAGGAATAAGGTGTTTGAATAAAAAAAAGGGCTGGTCGGTGGAGACTCTTCTTCTTAGGAGTTGAGGATATGGCACATATCTAGTGGGGTGCAAGAAGCTTTCTCATTTAAGACGTAATTTCTTGTGGCACATATCTGAAAGCTCATGGGGATCCTGGAGACAGCTTTAAAAAGGATAATTGTTCAGGTTTGCAAATATATTAATCAAGTGTTAAAAAAAAGTTATTTAAGTTTGTGATTTTTCTTTTTTTTGTGTTATTGTTTTCTGGGAAGATATGTTTTTTTTATGTTGTGATACTAATATATATACTATGGAGAACTGTGCTTTTTGACCTTATTCGGCTTACAATAAATGTATTTCTAATACGCAAGACTTTCGAAAATACTATTTATACCAAATAATGATAAATGGTAATAAGCTTACCTATGCTATGGATATCAGGAAGAGATTTGAATTTGAACCTCATGATAGGCACATCATCAACACGATGCATGCATTATGACCGGCACAGGTCCCTTTGAAATTATCGTTTAAACAAAATCAAGACTTGATATCCATAGCTTGGGTAAGCTTATTACCATCTACCATTACTATGTATAAAAGTCAGGTTGGCCTCAGAGAATATATTAGCATTTATATCGTTAATTAACTGATTTTAAAAAATAATAATAATAGTGAAATTCGCAGGTTGCTCTAAAGCCATAAAAGTAATATTTTGAATTTGTTGTTAAAAAACACTAGCCGTAAATATTTTTCAAAATCAGCATTGATCTGCTTTCCCAGTCTGGCTAATTCTTACTAGTGGCAAGGGTTAGTGGCAAATATTAGTCTGTTTTCTCAGTCCTAGATGCAAGGCCGATAAAAAAGTAAAAAAAAAAATGGTAAAGAATAGGGCATTAGACTTTACAGTTCTCACTGGGAGCGCTGATCTCCGTTTCTTGACCATTCAGCCAGGAAGTGCAATGGCGGGTTGGGGGTCAACCATCCTGTGCTTTCGCACACCCTTCCTGTTTACCTTCCCCAGAGTTCTCCAGGTACCCATTTAGAGCTGGGTCGACTATGCAAGGTCGATGCGGGTCGATGACTGGAAATCTGGTGATATTCACGACTAGCGGAAAGCTACTTCACCGATTTTCACAAGATGGCAAGAATTATCTTGCCAGCTCAATGAAGTAGCTTTCCACTAGTCGTGAATATCATCATATTTGCGATCATCGGCCCGCATTGACCTTGCATCTAGGGTTGAGAAAAGGGACTAACATTTGAGTATTTTCGTAGATGCCAGAAGATGATGGAGACGAAGATGATGGGGAATTGAGTATAAATTCCAGTGTCAGAGATGTATTCAAACAAATTTCTGGAGAGGACTCTGAAGTTGATTGGCAGGAGTTGCAACAAGCGTTAGATATTGTCATGAAGCAGGGTAGGCTGTTTATAAGAATAATTAGTTTGTAATATTCATTGGCAGTAGAGATTTGTGCGATATTCTTAGAAGTCTGCTATTAATAGTGACTAATATCATTGTTTCGAAATAATTATTTTCACTTATTTATTCTAGTCATTGTTTTTTCTTTAATCATTTTTTTGCTTATTGATGTTATAATCTCTGTAATCCTTTTTTCTCTGTTTTTTTTTTCTATTTAACATAAGATTGTTATTCTCATTCCCCTGAAAAATTATGGAAAATGTAATGGAGTCAAATCTTCCAACATAAATTAACGGTCAATATATACGGGACTCCAATAACTGACATGAGGACAAAGTGAACATACTCCTCAATTCCTTCTTTATATTCTCCTTAGATATACTAATGAATTTACTCGCAAACGTGAGCCCCCTTTCCTCATTGTCCCATATATAGCCTTAATAATGAGTCTCATGGTTCTTCTCAGCGCAGTCATATGTTATAGCTCCTGTATTAAACCCGTCATCTTTTTGGCCTGTAATTTATCTCCGTGTGTAATTGAGTGCGTAATTTATCAAAATATTATTTGAAATGATTTTAAGAAATGTATAATAATGGAAGGAAACATCATAATCTGATCAATAAAAACACCTTGCATATTATAAAGTAAGAATGTCATTGTTTTAGCTATTTTTAGTTTTTAGATTCTCCACGGGCTATATGTGAGACATCAGGGGTAAAGCTGTATTTGCGAGTGAATTGATTATTATATTTGAAAGTGGTATTAAAAAAACAATCGAGTATAGTATTCACCTTCTCCTTATGTCAGTTATGGATTCTCGTATATGTTGACCGAATTAACACTAGAGGGGGTACACTCTAGGATCCTACTTTTGTGCCCTTCAGTCCTTGAAAATCCATTTATGATTTTGAATCCAGCAAGGTTTGAACTATGTTTGACGAGGTGTATGATCCCTATACTTGCAAACATTTTCTAAATTTTATCTCTTAAAGTTACCAAGCTACAGACTGCTGATCACAAAAAAAAGTTTTTTCTCCGCACCGCAGTCATATTTTCCCAGGGATGGTTTGAACCCCACCTCTCTAGGGTTTCACCTTTTTTCATCCAATGGGATTACCAGCTTTTGATCCCCTGAAAACTTGTCTGACTCGTAAAAAGTGACAAAACACATTTAAACATGTTTTGAATGCGATTTGTAAAGTTTTATTTGTACCCCCTCTCAACTAACATACCCCTCCCCCGGTGGAACGAAAATCCTGGTTATGACCTTGCATTTGGCATTCTATAAATTAACACTATATAACTTATGATCTAACCATAAATATAGTACCATGAATAATCATTATCTATAAATTAATTATTATCTATTTATATTATCTACGAATTGACTGTGACCTAGTATGAATTAATTGTGGATGTGACACTGTGAATTAACACTTTTGATAGATTCTGATGTACTCTCCGTAATTTGAGGATGGAATTTTTTGGAACTTTCATAAATCTTTGAATTTTTATAAATTCAATCACCCATGAACCCATGCAAGCTTTGTCTTTTGAAAATTCTTCACTCCAATATTTTAGCTAATTTTTTTTACGGATTTTTTAATCCCTAAATAATAAAATATAATAAAGTAAAATTAAAGAATATAACAAAAGTACAAATTTCTTTATAAGTAAAATAAAAAAATACAGATTTTTTCTTTGTCTATTTTTTTACTATAATTTTTTTGTCTATATTTTTTGATATATTCTATTTTTTGATAGACACTTTTGATAGACTCGGATGTACTCTCCGTAATTTGAGGATGGAATTTTTCGGAATTTTCATAAATCTTTGAATTTTTATCAATTCAATCACCCACGAACCCGAGCAAGCTTCTTCTTATGAAAACTCTTTACTTCAATATTTTAGCTATTTTCAATAACAAATACAATTTTGCTCTCACTCACTTCCGTGAAGGGAGGAAGTGAGGACTAGTTATGGTCCTGTTAGGTCCTAATTTTTTTCTCATTTGCCCAAGTAAGAAACAATTTGCCGTGAAACGTGTCATTAATTTGGCATGTGCCCTATTTTGTTGAATAGTCTTAGAATATGATTCCTTCTATATGACCAATTGTTTGTTCTTTTTAATGTTATCTTTTCTTCTTCTTCTTGTTGTAGTATAAGAATTTGGGATTAATAGATTGAGAATATCAGGTCATTTTTCCATAAGAGCTGTAACCAGCTCCAGCTCTCCGTTTGCAAATAAAAAAAAAAAATAAAGAAAAAAAGTGCTTTAAAGTATAGTCGCCATAAGAAACTGGGCTTGTTTGCACATTGAAAATATCACCTCATTTCTTAAGCATTTGATTGTTTAGCTGCATTATTCAGTGTTAAGGTTGGTCTTTGCCATTGTTTATATTCATATCTAAGAACGAAAGCAAAATACAAAAAGCAAAACCAAAGAAGTATCAAGTATCAAGAAGCTCTTTTTTTATCTACTCTATATAGCTTTTAAGAAAAACTTCGTAGTTACTACAGGTTGTGCAATGCCACTAATTAGAATATAGTTAAATGGAACAGTAGCTTCTGTTCTCCGTTTGCACATTAAAAAAGAAAGAAAAAAGGGCTTTAAAGTATAGTCACCATAAGAAACTGGGCTTGATAGATTGAGAATATTAGGTCATTTTGTTATATCCCTTTCGTGTTTTGTTGAAATAACTTTCTTTTTTTCTGGATTTGTCCTGCTGGTCAACTTACAGGAGACAGTGGTAAGAAAGCTTTTGCATGTACAAGTAATACCTCACACATGAGGTGGAGGTTCATATCTTATTTCGATTCTGCTTACAACCATAATTCAAATCTTGGCTTTCTTTCTTTGACTGATAAGAAATTACAAAACGAAATTAAATCTTTTCGTTGCTTCAAAAACTGAGCATGAAGGTTTATTTATTGCTATAGCTTTTAGCTTCTTCTAAAGAGCTGAACTTACTTTATAATGAAGCATTGTGAATAAAAATCTTGTCCAAGTTCTAAGTTTAGTCGGCAAGTGTAAAAAGAAGATGATAATGCTGGAAGTAATTTCATATAATTCTTAAACCTATATAGTTATATAATTTATATAATTCGTAGATCATATAATTTCGTAAACTTGAGGAAAAAACTTTTTATAAGTGGAGTGCTTCTTCTTTGCAACATTTTTTGTTTTAATAACTATATTTATTTTTACAATCTTTAACCTTTTAAAATTAAGGCTGAAAGTAAATCCATCTTATTGAAAAGTAACGTGAATTCCATTTGTAAATTCAAATTTATGGAAAAGTCTATTGCAACTGCTGGACTTCCTACTTATTGGTGTTATTCATATAGAATCCAACCAGTTCCCCTTTAACCCGTTGGGACTGCTCAAAAGTAGAACAATAGAAAATTGGCCTTAATTCACTTAGGCTCTGTGGCACCGAAACCGCTTTTTATGGAGGAGGGGGAGGGGGTTCAAACCACCCAAGATTCAAAATTTGTAAAATACATGCGAAGAGCAAAATCCTCCTTGGGTGGGGAGAGGGGGTTAAAGTCAGATTTTCTTTAGTTTTTATCCCTAGATAGTTTTTATCTACTCCCCTTCTATGTAATGAAAAAGTAGCTGATTCTAGTCATAGCTGTGATATGGCAAATTTTATTGGTTGGCCAAAGATTACTTGAAAATGCAAATTTTTATTATTTTCATTTTTAAAAATACCTCTTTTCGGTTTTGTCATTGAAAGAACTTGAAAAAAAAAATTGTGCCTTACACTAGATTATGGTAAATAAATTCTAAAAAATACATTGAAGTAAAAAATCTAGCTCCCTCTTTCAGTAAACCTTGAAGAATACTATATGGCCTCTACCCTTTCCTTTATCATCTTCTTTCTAGATTCTTTGTCGCCTAACCGTTGGATTCTTACGTGGAGGTACAAACATTTCTAAGCTTAATTTTAATCTATGAAAAAGCTTGTCTTAATTGCCAAAATATTAATGATAAGGATACCCCAATCTTGGGGTAATAATGCGATATGGCAAATAGTGCTGAAGTGGAGCAGTACTCTCATTTTCCACTTCATCTTAGAATTGAAGCAACACCCGGTTACAGGCTCGGCATGGCTGTTCATTGGGAAGGAGAGGGAGGCGTGGTATCTCCGTATCCTCTTATTCGTGAATTAAGATAAGCAGATCAGTCTACACTTTGTGAATAGGTTTTTAAGTGTTTGCCTAATTTACTGCAAAATTACGACAAAATATCTTTATGCTGCTCAGTAAAGTTTAGAGAAAACGAAGTGACCATATTTAAAACTTTACATATTTATGTATGAAACGCTTTAAAAGTATCGATTAAATATTTTTCACTTTCTGCCTTCTTCATTATTTTCATTGTCTAATAGCCATTTCTCATGAGAGTTGTTTTTCATAGCTGTATAAGGGGGGGGGGGGTGTATTAGACCAACTGATTAGGAGTCTGTATTTGTTATGAGCACAAAAACTCATCTAGCTAAGATCTGACAGTGTCTAATATATCTGCCTAAAGCAGCTTGCTAATCTACCTTTGTAGCTTATCCCATCTGTTTAGAGGAGCACCAAATCAAATAATGAAAGTATGGTGACGAAACCTATCATTGATTGGAGTTGAACCCACTAGTTAGGGAAATATACGGCTATGATAGCTCAGGCCGAATTTAATGTAGCCAGCACTTCAATGTAATTTTGCCGTTCGTAATACTAATGAATTAGCGTAAACTTATTAGACAAAACCAGAGTTGTCACTGAAATTACCAATATATAATTCATAAAGAAAGAAAACGATCAATAATGGGGTTTTTAAAGGCCAAATGAAACTACTAAAGAAAACACAGAAAGTGAATATTTCAAGAGAACAACCGCCTCTCTTCTTCAGCGCGATCAAGGAAAAAAACAAAAACCCAAAAAACAAGTGCAGATAGTGCAAACAGAACCAATGAAAAAAACCGCCAAAAAATTAATTAAAATTCAACCAAAAATCAAAAGAATTAAAATCAAATACCTAACAAACAGTAAAGTGATTTATTCGCCAATATCCGCGATTTGAACAAAATCCAAACAAATATGAACTGCCAGTGACGGATACTAACGAACAACTGAGAAATAAAAGAAAAAATTCATTCACTCAAACAATCGAAGCAGCAAATGAATAAATTGGAGAACTAGGTCTCCTGATTTCTGATTTTAACCATTGCACTTCTTGCAGATACCCTTTGAGACCTAAGTGGTTGATGATGTAGTTGATTATGTGATATAATTCATTTAAGAATTATCTTTAGGATTGGAAGAAAATGCCAAAGTATTAGTAATATATATACTTAATTCATTTTTTGATGGTAATGTACACTGTATATACTTTTTCGAAGAAAGCCCAGGACTAAAATACCAAGATTTTGAGAAAAATCCTAAAGAGTGGCAACGTTGGACAGGACACGTTATCGGCAAATTGTAAGACAATTGTAAACAATGGATATGCAACACGCTTAAACACTTTCTATGCGTTTAAACGTAATTGTAACAATTGTAAACAATGGATATGCAACACGCTTAAACACTTTCTATGCGTTTAAACGTAATTGTAACAATTGTAAACAATGGATATGCAACACGCTTAAACACTTTCTATGCGTTTAAACGTAAGCACAAAACACTTTTAATTAAACACTTAGAAATTTGAATCTTTCGTCCTTTTCTTTCTTTTAGACTCTTTTACTTTACTAATCTTTCTAATGTCTTATGTTTTGTAGAGTTTGACAATCGAAGCAGCAAATGAATAAGTTGGAGAACTAGGTCTCCTGATTTCTGATTTTAACCATTGCACTTCTTGCAGATACCCTTTGAGACCTAAGGGGTTGATGATGTAGTTGATTATGATATATAATTCGTTTAAGAATTATCTTTAGGATTGGAAGAAAATGCCAAAATATTAGTAATATATATACTTAATTTATTTTTTGATGATAATGTACACTGTATATACTTTTTCGAAGAATTCAAGCCCAGGACTAAAATACCAAGATTTTGAGAAAAATCCTAAAGAGTGGCAACGTTGGACAAGACACGTTATCGACAAATTGTAAGACCATGGATATGCAACACGCTTAAACACTTTCTATGCGTTTAAACGTAAGCACAAAACACTTTTAATTAAACACTTAGAAATTTGAATCTTTTGTCCTTTTCTTTCTTTTAGACTCTTTTACTTTACTAATCTTTCTAATGTCTTATGTTTTGTAGAGTTTGACTTTGAAGGCTTTAGTAAGGATACTTGTCGCAGCATGATTGCCATGTTGGATGTGGATCACTCTGGCCGACTGGGTTACGAAGAGTTTAGGAAGCTTTGGTCGAATATTGTAACACTGAAGGTATATATTATAATATCTTTTTTTATTGCCAGTTTAAATACGAGCGGGTAATTTACTTAACTGCTATGACCTATTCACTCCCCCCCCCCCAAAAAAAAAAAATTGAAGTAAGGCTTATGGCATCTGTGCGAGTTTGATATTCTGAGTACATTAGAGAAGTTCTTAAACCACGTGGGCTATGGGCTAAAACTCAAAGTAAGGCTTATGGCCCTTGTCAGAGTTTTGGTATATTAAATACGTTCTGAGACCAAAAAGGGTATATAAATAGACCAAAAAGGGTTCATTTTCTAGGAAGAAGTGTAATTAATACCGTTTCTCTGTATGGTTAATCGATAGTTCCAAAACTAATGAGTACAGTGATTTTTGGAAATTACAGCTGTAGGAATTACATGTTGCAAATTACAGCAAATTACAGCTGTAGCTGTTTGCAACTTTTGCTGCAAATTGCAGCTATAGGCTTGCAGTAAAAATACATATTACGGTCATATTTTAGGATAAAGGGTTAAAGCTTCTTAAAAGGGGTTAAAGCCTCTTAAAGGTCATACTTAGGGTAAAGCTTCTCGTAAGAATTCTCCTTTCCTACAAAGAAAAGGCACTGTAAATTCATAATTTAAGCTTTATTTAGACCAGAGGCTCTCAAATTATGGGGGGCAATCCTCCGGGGCTCGTCAAGGACATATAGGGGGAGGGGTGTAAATTTAAAAAATCGACATTGTATTGGTAGGACAGAAAAAGATTTGGGAAATTCGCGTAATAATAATCGCGTCCTCTATAGTGTATACAATTCGGTATATTTATGCATCATATACATGAAGTGACAATTAACACGAGACATTATTTATAAAAGGATTGTTGTTTTATCGATAAATCACTATTAAATTTATTCTTATTATGACTTACTATTAATACTTTAGGGGACGCACGTCTAGGGTTAACCAAGGGGAGGGGGGCACGGTCTGAAAAGTTTAAGGTCCTCTGGTCTAGAGCATATGCTTAAGAGCAGTGCAGTAAGTCTACCAAGAATCAATTGAGGAATTTGGCTGTGTGCCGCAATTAAATAAACGATTTGGGGACTTCGTAATTTGCAAAGTCCGCAAAGTAATTTGCAACGATTTTTGATTTACGAATTACTTAGAAGTTATTTTTTTCAATTTCAAGATTCATTTCAATTTTTTTTTCCAGCTGGATTTGTAGCTTCTTTTTTAAGGAAATTTTAGTTTTGCTAATGGATCTGCCTAGAAGTTTATGCAGACCATATTAATACAGGTTACTGCATAAAGCTATTTTTATCTAATGCTCTGATAGCGATTTCATAACGCTTAATATATTTAATAGTGGTGTTAATTCACAGGAATAGAAAAGGGGGTAAAAATTTATTTTCAAAGTGCAGGGGGGAGGAGTCAGTTTTGTTTTTTGCATTTTTTCCAATGAGAATCTTTTTTTAAAAATCTTGCAATGAAGGGTGCAATGCTAAGATTAAAAAAAACAGATTTTTATGAATTTTTATTTTTAGATTTTTTATTTTTATGGATTATATATATGGGCAGCTTATTCGCAGAGGAAGTCCGGAGTAGCTTTTGCCAGATAAGTGCAACTGTATTTGTGACCTTAAAAAGTATGGGCTGTTTGGTGTTTTTTTGCTTTGTGCAGTTTCATTTTTGGTTGGAGGATGGGTGTGTCCCGCTGTATAGGCATAAGGCAGCTTTGTGCTGCTGTAAGTTGTTAGTAGTAATAGTAGTAGCATCATTTATGAAATCTATTTGTAATTTTTAGTTTATTTAAAAAAAATTTCAATATTTAGTGGTTGGTCTCTTCATACGGAAACATGTTAACAAAACAATTTTTAGTTCATAACATGCAGACAATTTTGAGTCAACTGATTTTCTTGGTCGCTTTCAATTTCATTCACATTTTGTTAACTTTTTCCTTTGTTTTATAAATACATTATTTCCCTTTGTTCTTTTTGTCTCGAGCATTTGTATTTTAAACATTGATGATCAAGCGTCTTCTTTATTTTCATGCCACCAACGTGGTGTTTCTATAGTGTTTGTTGATTTGAAAACTATAAATTGCGTTACCTTTGGGTGCACTGATGTAATTTCACGCAAAAATCTTCTTTTTTGTGTGAACCAACAGATTTTCTCTGTTATTGTATCAAGTTTATGCGTCACAGCTGTCCAATGTTCAATTAATATTTGACAAAATTAAATAAAGTTCATATCCTTTAAATCCTAGATCTTAATCTTTAGCGCCTGGAGAAATATTCTAAGGGAAATGAACATACAAGATAAGAATTATATTTTAAATTAAATATAGCTAACCTAGGCTTATATAATTTAGCCCCTTAAATATTGCTCTTGGCTTCTAGAACCTGATTTCGCCTATTCCCATGCATTTGCTGTTTAAATATATCATAATATTTTTTTTAAGATACGAATATTATGTTTCTCATGTAGTATATGTTGATTATGTAGTTTATGTAGTTATGTAGTGTATTCTTATGTATTTTTAAATATCTCATAATATGTCTTGTGCATCAACGGCTGCATTGAACCGTTTCTGTATGAACGTTTTTGGGACTTTCCTGTGTCTGCTATCCGTGCGTCGTTTTGTCTTAAAAAATTTGTATCAGTGGGAAACAAGGGTTACTGTATTAAACGTTACAAACGGCGATTTTAAACAAAATTGTTGAAAGTTTTAGATGTTCCTTTCATAACATGAAAACATAGATGGCGTTATACCATCGATGTTTAAATAGGAATGCACAATAATAGGACTATTTCAACGCAGCCATTGGACCGTTGTGACGCATCTACTTGCAGCAAAAAACGGAGGTCCAACGCAGCCGTTGGACCGTTGTGACGCATCTACTTGCAGCAAAAAACGGAGGTCCAACGCAGCCGTTGGACCGTTGTGACGCATATACTTGCAGCAGAAAACGGAGGTCCAACGCAGCCGTTGGACCGTTGTGACGCATCTACTTGCAGCAAAAAACGGAGATCCAACGCAGCCTTTGGACCGTTGTGACGCATCTACTTGCAGCAAAAAACGGAGGTCCAACGCAGCCTTTGAACCGTTGTGACGCATCTACTTGCAGCAAAAACGGAGGTCCAACGCAGCCGTTGGACCGTTGTGACGCATCTACTTGCAGCAAAAAACGGAGTTCCAACGCAGCCTTTGTACCGTTGTGACGCATCTACTTGCAGCAAAAACGGAGGTCCAACGCAGCCGTCGGACCGTTGTGACGCATCTACTTGCAGCAAAAAACGGAGGTCCAACGCAGCCTTTGGACCGTTGTGACGCATCTGCTTGCAGCAAAAACGGAGGTCCAACGCAGCCGTTGGACCGTTGTGACGCATCTACTTGCAGCAAAAAACGGAGGTCCAACGGAGCCGTTGGACCGTTGTGACGCATCTACTTGCAGTAAGAAACGGAGGTCCAACGCAGCTGTTGGACCGTTGTGACGCATATACTTGCAGCAAGAAACGGAGGTCCAACGCAGCCTTTGGACCGTTGTGACGCATCTACTTGCAGCAAAAACGGAGGTCCAACGCAGCCGTTGGACCGTTGTGACGCATCTACTTGCAGCAAAAAACGGAGGTCCAACGCAGCCGTTGGACCGTTGTGACGCATCTATTTGCAGTAAGAAACGGAGGTCCAACGCAGCTGTTGGACCGTTGTGACGCATATACTTGCAGCAAGAAACGGAGGTCCAACGCAGCCATTGGACCGTTATGACGCATCTACTTGTAGCAAAAAACGGAGGCCGAACGCAGCCGTTGGACCGTTGTGACGCATATACTTGCAGCAGAAAACGGAGGTCCAACCCAGCCGTTGGACCGTTGTGACGCATCTACTTGCAGCAAAAAACGGAGGTCCAACGCAGCCTTTGGACCGTTGTGACGCATCTACTTGCAGCAAAAACGGAGGTTCAACGCAGCCGTTGGACCGTTGTGACGCATCTACTTGCAGCAAAAAACGGAGGTCCAACGCAGCCGTTGGATCGTTGTGACGCATCTACTTGCAGTAAGAAACGGAGGTCCAACGCAGCTGTTGGACCGTTGTGACGCATATACTTGCAGCAAGAAACGGAGGTCCAACGCAGCCATTGGACCGTTATGACGCATCTACTTGTAGCAAAAAATGGAGGTCCAACGCAGCCGTTGGACCGTTGTGACGCATATACTTGCAGCAGAAAACGGAGGTCCAACGCAGCCGTTGGACCGTTGTGACGCATCTACTTGCAGCAAAAAACGGAGGTCCAACGCAGCCGTTGGACCGTTGTGACGCATCTATTTGCAGTAAGAAACGGAGGTCCAACGCAGCTGTTGGACCGTTGTGACGCATATACTTGCAGCAAGAAACGGAGGTCCAACGCAGCCATTGGACGTTATGACGCATCTACTTGTAGCAAAAAACGGAGGTCCAACGCAGCCGTTGGACCGTTGTGACGCATATACTTGCAGCAGAAAACGGAGGTCCAACGCAGCCGTTGGACCGTTGTGACGCATCTACTTGCAGCAAAAAACGGAGGTCCAACGCAGCCTTTGGACCGTTGTGACGCATCTACTTGCAGCAAAAACGGAGGTCCAACGCAGCCGTTGGACCGTTGTGACGCATCTACTTGCAGTAAGAAACGGAGGTCCAACGCAGCTCTTGGACTGTTGTGACGCATATACTTGCAGCAAGAAACGGAGGTCCAACGCAGCCATTGGACGTTATGACGCATCTACTTGTAGCAAAAAACGGAGGTCCAACGCAGCCGTTGGACCGTTGTGACGCATATACTTGCAGCAGAAAACGGAGGTCCAACGCAGCCGTTGGACCGTTGTGACGCATCTACTTGCAGCAAAAAACGGAGGTCCAACGCAGCCTTTGGACCGTTGTGACGCATCTACTTGCAGCAAAAACGGAGGTCCAACGCAGCCGTTGGACCGTTGTGACGCATCTACTTGCAGTAAGAAACGGAGGTCCAACGCAGCTGTTGGACCGTTGTGACGCATATACTTGCAGCAAGAAACGGAGGTCCAACGCAGCCATTGGACCGTTGTGACGCATATACTTGCAGCAAGAAACGGAGGTCCAACGCAGCCATTGGACCGTTGTGACGCATCTACTTGCAGCAAAAAATGGAGGTCCAACGCAGCCGTTGGACCGTTGTGACGCGTCTACTTGCAGCAGAAAACGGAGGTCCAACGCAGCCGTTGGACCGTTGTGACGCATCTACTTGCAGCAAAAAACGGAGGTCCAACGCAGCCGTTGGACCGTTGTGACGCATATACTTGCAGCAAAAAACGGAGGAAAATGGATGGATCGCGCAAAAACGGCCGTTTATTCGGGAAATCGCATCAGTGGGAATCCATTGTAAAAGAAACAGAATGTCTTGCGGTGACGCAGCGGCTTTCATCGCATTGGGTTTCCTCCGGTGACGCAGTGGGTAATACGAGACCCCGAGTTAGAACTCAGCTGTAATAACAAACGGAAGTGTCGACGCAAGGATTAATCAAGAAGTGTCGTTAATCCAATATATACATACACAGAAACAAGTAAAAATTATATATTTAGATAAGAAAAAATAGTCAAATTTAAATGAGGATGGTAGCGACCCAGAAAATTTGTTGACTTGCTACAACTTGTGTGCTTATTATGAAGTTAGAATTGTTTAACGTGTTTCATTAAGATGTGATCAACCACTAAATATTTAACAAATTTTTAAACTTTTTCTTTGGTTTCACAACAGACTATCATTTTAATATAAAATTAATTAAATGGCTACTTAATTTCTATATAAAATTAAACGTCGAACACCTAGTCACTTCACCTCTGAAAAGAGAGTAAATCTAAAGAAACCTTTTCATTAAAACACGCTAGAAAAACTATCGAAAAACTGTCGCTTTCCTATTAATAAATAACACTGTAAGTTGAACTTGTTGTAGCTGCTCAATTGCAGGAAAAGTCAAGAATAGTTTTCTTGACTTTTAAATTAGCCTTTAAAGCTAATACTGGGGAAATCCTCACTGTAGCAACCACAGAGTTCTAATCAAAACTAATTAAAGGGTAAATAAATGCTTGCGAGCATATAAACTCTAACATGGAATATTTTTTTGCATTTTTTTAAGTCGTACGTTATTTAAGATAATAATAACTAATTTTTATGTTTCATACATTTTTTTAACTTTGAAATTGGATCGACAAACCTCTTATTTTTAAATTAATGTGGGTGTTTGAGAAAATGTAACGAATCTGAAATCTTGATGATGAAATGAAATAAATAATGGTGAAATGAAATGTAAGACATGAAATAAAGATGATAAGGGAGAGCAGACCTTCAAACAGGGCCAACTTAGGATATTAGGTGTTATTTAATTGATGTTAAAGATTTTAATGATGTAAATTGACGGTTAATATATTTAATATAGCCCTAAGACATGTTCAGTGAAATAGAACACAAACTCTCACATGCGTGAATCCTTGCATCACTTCTGTTTTAAAGGTGTCACTTTCGTACAGTTTTCTATCGATAGAAGAGATCTAAAGGATAAAGATTAATATTCTTAAGAAGAAAAAGATAGGATTTAAATTACAAGGTACTGGCTACACAAGTTTCATCACAAAAACAAAATCATCTTATTTTTAGTGTCTCATTTGTGTTTCAGAGCATTTTCGGGGCACAACTTTCGGGATATTTTCAAAAACGTAGGGCGCCAGAAAATTTTGCCCCGTCTACTCTATTGAGCTTTCATGGGCATAGGTAGGGCTTTATGTTAGAGAAGGGGGTAAATTTATCTTCTTCTGACAGAACTTGGCCATGCATCAACTTTTGAATATATTTCTAGTGACTAATTGGTTTTCTTGGGGACTTACCCCTTTCAATCTGTGAAAATATGAAGTAAAGAATTCAAGTCAAAATTTGTTTTTAATTCAATTCCCTAGCAAGATCTGAAATTGATGTCCCTCAGTTCTTTTCTTTCAGTCAAGCTAAGTCCTTTTCGTTTCTTTCCAGTCTCTTTTTTCAATCAGTCAGGTCCCCCCCTAATTCGTTATGGAGGAAAAGAAGTCGAAGATGAATGATCTTATAACAAATTGCTGACAGATGCATCACTTGAGGGTATGAAATCTATTCTCCATTGACTTTGAAGTAATCAGTTGAGATCTTCTTTTGCCTCTTAATGAAACCCCCTTTAAATTTCAGGGTATTTTCAAAGAATACGATGCAGACGAATCTGGTACTCTGTCCACTATGGAGCTTCGCTCGGCTTTGGCTGCTGCTGGTTATAGAGTGAATTTTAAAATTTTGAACGCTCTTGTTCTTCGATATGGCAACAAGCAAGGATCCCTCTCTTTTGATGACTACCTAATGTGTGCTATCAAATTAAAAAATATGATTGGTAAGTAATAAATTTACGATCAGGGGTGCCAATTAACAAAAATAGGGGGGAGGGTAATTTTGTCCCCATTTTTAAATGAAGATACAAAGACGATATTTCAAAATTCAGGAGAAAGGGGGGCAATTGCTTCTCTATCCCCCTCCCTCCCCTTCCCTCAACAAGTGCCCCCGCCTATGGTATGCTAATTCCCAAATCTGTGGTGGGTGCACAAGTAAGTAAGCATTCAACTGGTTACTGACATTTTTGCTAAGGAGTAGCCTATAAGCATGGAGTATAGGGGTATGGGAAACTTATAAAAGGGGGTTCCTATGTTTCTCCTCATAAAAAAAGGACCAGAGCCATCTAGCTTTACTCATCAAAATCATACAGCCATCAGAAATTACGGGAATGGGGGAGGGAATAGCAAATTTTTTATGAAGATAAAAATCTAGATTTTCAAAGTCTAGAGAGGGAGGAGGGGTATTTTTAATGAAAACACAAAAAGTATTTTTCAAGATTTAGGAGGAAGGTGGCAATTGCCTCTCTAGCCCCGTGCCCCCACTAGTGGGCACCCCTGTCTGTGTTAAACAATAACAAAGATTATACTGCCTTTCCATTATACAAATAACAAAAGGCAATATAACGAGGAATTGTTTTAAGACAGTGAAATTTAGAAGAAACTAAATGAATATTTCAGCTTTATATCTAAAAGCCTTCTTCAGCTAAAAAATAAATATAAAGTTTAACTCTATAAAATACATTAGAATTAAGACTTTGAAACTGTCCCAACATCATGATTCAAAGCAAGTTCAACTACGACTGGCAATTCATTCAGATTAAAAAAGATCAGGATTTTATTTTAATATTTAATTTGCTGAAGAAGAATTTTAGACATAAAGCCGAAACAGTCATTTAGTTTTGTCTATCTTTTTCTTTGTCTTAAAATAATTCCTCGTTATATTAAAAAGAATTTCATGTTTGATTCAAAGAAATTCTAGGTTTGATTCAATGAAATTTTGACATTCTTTTATTTATTTATTTTTTTTATTTGCTCAGTCAAAAATCTAGGAGAGAGGGGCAAAAATAAGAAAGCATACAAGCTGGCCACTGACGTTTTTGTTAAGGGGTTGGGGTATGGGTATTTACGGGTAATATATGGGTATATATTAGCATTCAAGCTAATAATGGGGAGTACTTATGTAGGTCTTAGCAAAAAAAAACAAAAAACAAAGCCATCCAGCTTTACCCAGAAAATGCATGTAGTCACTTATTGAAAAAAAAAAACTTAAAAAAAAAACTTAAAAAAAATTGTTTTGGCATTCTGACCATGGTTTGCGGTGTGCAGGTCCTGATCTCCTGATTCAATGTCTTTGGCTGGGAGCGCAATGCGTTGCTGGAGGGAAATCATCTGACGCTTCCGATGTTTTCCTCCAGATTTCTCCAGGTAACCATATAGAGCTGGGTCGACTCTTAGTCACGCCATTGACCCCTGTTTCAATCCAAATACCCAACAACACCAGAACTAGAACCCCTGACTGGAGGTACAGTTTTGTCAAAATCCTGCGTGGGACTGGGGGACAAAGTTGGAGCAGATTTTCCCAAATCAGGTGAAAATGACAGTGAAAAATGAGAAATGTACCACATAGTACCGTAAAAGCAAAGTTATATTAAAGAAAATTGACCCATTTTTCTGGATGTTTGAATTAAGTAGGCTTATCTTAGTTTTGACAAGATTTTTTGAAAAAACTAAATTTTAGTTTGTGATGGAGACAAAATGGGGTCCGAGGGGGGAGTTGCCCCCGTGTACCTTGGGAAATTACGCCTCTGCCCCTGACTCCAAGATTTTCAAGTCTGGAGCTGTAACCACCCGACTAAAACAACTTATTGAAAGCTAAATGCAGATATTTGTTAAAACAATTTGATGAATCTATTATGTACATTTGCTTTGCATTGGGAAAGAGAAGCCAAGGGCTACAATTTTGTGAAAAGGATACTAGTAAAGTGCATTTGTTAAAATTATGCTAAAGAACATAGCTTAAACTGTTTGATAATACAGAGAGAAATCTAAATAAAAGAATATGTGTAATTTAAAAAAAAACGAGGTTTATCCAAAAACATTTTGATGTAGTCAATTTTTGAAACCTTAATGGAAAGACACAACGAAATTAAAGAAGACACAACGAAATTAAAGAAGACAAAACAAGAAAATGTAGAAAAAACGGGGAAAATCACAGAGAAATAAGCGGAAATAATAATAGCTATAAGACTAATAATAATAGTTATAAGCTCAACTATCGAAATAAGTATAAAAGAGTACAGATTAAAGTTAACCAGACAGTGAAAAAAGACAAAAACAAAAACTAAAGTAGAAGAAAAACTTCTACTTTAAAACTAAAGTTCTTAGCAACACTGAAAAGGCAACCGAAAAAAAATTATATTTAATGGCATTCCTAATTCTGAGTTGGGGCTTTGTTTCATATGATTCTTTTGTGTAAAAATAGGAGATTATGTTTCGAAACTCACATAGTCTTAAAACTGAACTATTTGAAAAACATCTTATTTTGCAGTGGATATTCCATTAATTTGCTGGAATCTATTATTGGTAAAAGATTCGAAAAGGTAGAAAAAGATACATCAGCACCACAATGTTCAACTGACAGCATCTCTTAGTGGGCATTAAAGACAATTTCACTGTTTCAATCTGACTGAACAACACAGAGAGAATTATAAAAAGTGACCTTATTGTTACTTTTAAAAATTGAAACGGAGAACAAAGTTTTTTAACTGTTTAAAAGGTTTTTTTTTAATCCCCTGCTCTTGTGGTTGTGGACCACCAGCAATTAGAGAGAGGTTGTTAGTGCGCAAATCTTTAATCGAAAAAGCCATGACATTAATGAAAAGTAGGCTGTCCCCGGGTAGAAGGCTGAGAGATTATAATAGAAATTTAAAGGAGCTTGCAACTTCTTGATACGGTGTTAAGACTGAATCTTAAAAGGGATGGTGTGCACGGGTTTTGGCCTCAGACGGCTTAGTATTGTAGTGAGTTGTTTGTAGCAGTAGTTCGATCAACATACCTTTTTTCATCTTTCTCCACTGAAGACGGTTAAGTGAAGGTGTCGACCAAAATTTTGGCATTTTTCTTTCTTGTTTTCAGTAGCTTTGACGTTGCCTTATTTTTCTTCATCCTCCAAGGTTTTCTTGTTTTTAGAAATTTATACAGTTGAACTAACATTTTCGATATTAAAAAATTTGAAAATTCTAATTTTCTTAAAACCAAATTCAATTCAAGTAAGATGTTAACTTTTCTATCTGTCCTGGAAAGCCCTTCACTTTCAGTGGCGATATTTGCTTTTAATTCCGGGTGCGTCCGTCTTAAAGTGTCTAAAATCCGTTTGTATGCATTCTCTTATAATATTATTATTTGCTTTTGACCCTATCTGGTCAGTTTCACCGTAAAGTGCAAGGGAAGACACAGCTTAGATAATCCAGGAATGATTAACATTTTATCACTCTTGTTGAATTTAATGTTGAATTTTGAATTTAATGGTGCAATTTTTTTTATAAAGACCACTCTCCTTTCTGGGGATTTTTCCTATTTTTAAAAAAACTACCAATTTTCTCAGGCTTCTAATTTTTCGTGGGTTATAGTCCAAATATAGTTTGAAAAATCTATCGGGGTTCTCACTCATACATCAATGCAGAATTTGTTTTGGAATGGGAGGTGGTTCCAAAACAAAGCAAGTGATAGTGTAGAAATATATAAGAAATTTCAAGGCAAAGAGTATAAAAAGAGATTTGTGGGGAAACAAATCAAAAGCGCATTATCAACTAAAATGCCAAATAAGCGGAAAATTTACAAGAAGTAGTTCAGAGCGCCAAAATTGTATATTTTGTTTGAAACTGAGGTTATATTTATGCTGATATTGTTTTCTTTTCGTATATAATATTTCTACTCAAGTTTCTCAAGTACTTTCATCCCAACAGAGAATTTGTGAACCTTGTTCTTTTCGGAATGTTATAGGACAGCTCTATGGCATCTGTCCTGGAAGGACTACTGCGGATCGGGGGTGAAACAAACGCAGGGAGCATCGAAACATTGACCTAGTTTGACATGACCCACTCTGGTTGTCCACTTGTTTGGTTATCCTGGTTGTCTTGACTAGTGTCCACTCTGAACTGGACTAATCAATGAGGAAAAACAACGAGACAAACCAACGACAAAAAACTGCAAAAAATAATACATCATATTACTGAAATAAAACACAACTATTCTTCCCTGGATTTCTTATTAAAGAAATAACGTTGACATGGCGCTCAAACCTACCGCCAACTCACGTTCATTCGAGACAATACTAACTTTATAATACCAATTATCAGGCTACAGTGGGCAGGTAATGTAGAAAGACAATGCCCAAACAATTACAAAATAATAAAAATAATAAATACAAGACACATCCTTCACGAAAATAAATTTTAATTTTTGAAGTATTGAATAAATAACGTTTGGAGCCGAGATCTAGTGCCAGTAAGTGACAAAGTTACATCTATAGATGCAACCTAGACCAAATCAAAGGAACCATATGCCGCACTGTAAATCTTGACCTGAAATCTTTTATAGATATAAAATTATTTAACTGGATATTTCGAACACATATACAGTTTCCATCATCAGCAGTAAAACTTGCTGATGATGAACACTGTATATGTGTTCGAAATATCCAGTTAAATAATTTTATATCTATTCACTGTCAGTAAAAAGGTTTCATCCCTATTTTGAACTGTTTTACTTTCGTCCTGCAATCTTGGTTCAGATCTTAGTGGAGCCTTATTATAACTTGTATTTTACTTATACTATCATGTAGGTATCCGCTGTAATTCCTTCTTTTCAAAATTAAATTAAATACAATGGCGTAGAGTTCTCCTTCTCTTCAAAATCAATTTAATTACTATGGGCTAGAGTTCGTTGTTTACCACAAACTAGCTACCACTGCACCCCAACTAAATATTTATCATTACCGCGGGCGACCCTAATTCAACCTCTATATAAAATATTTAAGTTACTATGGGATAGAGTTTGTTCTTTATTATAATTCAAGTGAAAAATATAACCCCCGAAACTTTTATCCCAATGCAAAATTTTCTAAGTAAAAAATTCATTCCTAGGAGACCCCCCCCCCTGAATAATATTGGTAAAATTCCCAGAAACAAACATTCGATTTGTACAATGGACAAATTTCATAGCTTGTGGACCTTCATCCGGGGATCTGGGAAAGAAGAGACGGGGGAGGGGGTCCTTTCATTCCCAGAGACATAATTATTGGATCTTTCAACAAAACTGAATAAAATAGCAATCTCGAAGTTTTGATTAGACGACTTCGGAATAAATTGGATGTGACAGGGGGCTGAGTTGGCCTCCATTTTCTTTGGCCACTTAAAAAGTACTCTAGGTTCGATGCAATCACCTCTAGGAGGAGCAAAGGAAGCCGGGTCACCTCTTTTGTAAGTTTGTTACCACGAACTTTTTCAAGATTCTTGATCTTTCTTTTGGAATAAAATGCAAAACACAATTTCTTAGAAAGTAGCTTGAAAGCTATACAGCCCATTTGATGCAATTTTCAATATTATTCCTTGGCTTTACGGGGATATTTATCCCTTTTTCGGAAATCAAGGAAAATTTCTTAAGGACTGTAACTTTGGATGAGAGACAATGAACCTAATAAATGTTTTATGTGTGGAATCAGCATAAAAAGTGGATTCATCTGATGTATTTATAATTATCGAAATTGGGCAAAAGCAGTTCAACACTATTTTTAAATTTGCTATTAAGCTTCCATGGTTTTTCAATGTTCTATTGTCTTTCCTTTGTTTTCCTCATAATTAGTTTTTACTCCCTGATTACCCACCTCACTTACTGGCACCCTTAAAGTAATTAATAACTTTAAACAAACGTTTCCTGTTCCTAATGTCTCTTTCAAGGCCGGGAGGGAAATGGGGTAAAGCCTCTTCCTCCCTAAATACTGCCTTGACCTCATTTCTTTGTTTCCTAAACCCCATTTCAAAGTGATGCTGAATAGGAGGCCATACAAAAAATATGTCGAAATCAGATAATAGCCGTAAGTCAATTTTCCAAGCAATCGTTCCAGAATTTTGCCAGTGTGAATGCACACTACTTTTGATAGGAAGACTTACAAGCCCTTTTCTTTTTTATACCCACCCAACTGAAAGAAACCACTTGGTACCAAAGGATAGGTTTTACTAGAATCAAGGAAAATGAATGAAAATCGTTCCCATCTCTCCCCCTTCTTTTATAGAATACACTAGCTGTTGGGGTGGCGCCTCAATTTTCGGTAAAATCGACAATCCCCTCAATAAAGATCTCAGTTTGACCTTCACTTCAATTTTTTTTTCGGTCTTGTTCAATAAAAACCCAAAAATTTATTGTGACCCAACATTTTTTGGGTTTTCAATGAGAACCTAAAAAATTATATGTTAATACAAACACATTAATTAAAATAATTTCCTTGCGACACGAAGGATTGAACCTGCCACCCATTGATCAGGATCCACAGATTTATCCCCTACGCCATCGCAAGGTACTATGAATAATATTTCTTTTATAACTTAATAAATTTGCTGTAATCAGTAATTTACTTTGTATAATCAGAGACATGAAATATAAGTTACAAATAGTTAAAGCAAAGAACGCATAGTAAAGCCTATAATGGCTTATTATTACTTGGATACTAAAAGTTTGTAATAAAACCTTAATTTCCTTAAAACAAGCATTATGTGTTTATAATTAACAAAAACAGATTACCTAAATTGACGTTCGAATTTGAGACCTTAGAATCACAAGACCTATGCTCTACTGACAGAGCCACCAATGTTTGTATATTATGAAAGAATAAGCGCTTTGAGACAATATCGAAAAAGAGTTACTTACATAAAGTACCGATATAGTTTATTAAAAAGGGGCCTATACTAGTTTCATTGGATATAGCTGAAAACATAGTAAAGTACAAACCATGGTACACATTAACTAAGGTTAAGATGATAAAATTATCTTTTAAATGGAAGTTGGCTGTCTAACTTTTTGAGGTTCGTCTATTTTTATACCAAATATGAAAAAGCCATAAGCTTTTTTCTGTTTGCATTTTTTACATAAAGGCTTGACATAGTTCATTCTTATTAGTTTAAAATAGATTCAAGCCAAGGGACAGTTAGTTTCCTATATAGGGATATTGGACAAGGCGTTTCTACTAGAATACCCTATTTTTAGATACATTGAAATGCCCCTGTGACAACGGGGATAGAACTTCAGTACTCGCTGTTAACGGGCGTGGCTTTCACCATTCCGCTGTCGCAGGGTATAGAATACCCTTTTTTGATCTTACTCTAGTTGTAAGAGTTGTGCCCTATTTTGTCTGTTACTATGGGTCGTGATCATCTTTTACTTGGTTGCAAGCTACCACTGCTACCCGGATTATTGTCATCCTTATGTAAATGATTTTTCTCATCGACAATGAGTTTGTTTTTCCTCGTTGTATAGAATAAACTAAAAATATCTGATTGAGGAGGTTTATGTTAAAGAACGAACTATACCCAATAGTATTAGATAAAGAATTGATTAAAAAATTATAAATAGGAATTATTTAAGTTTCATTGGTAACATGACTGCAGAGATAGCTGAAACCTGGTAAAGAAAAAACCATGGTACATATTGGACTTAGTTAACTGATTTATTCTCTGTAGTTTGTCTCTTGTGATAGTTAAGAGTGACATTAGGATATAAAACAAACAAATTATTACTTACTCTGCCTTCACATGGTTCCTTACAAGCAGGATTTACAATGTGCAGCTTTATCGACTACGATATTACAAGGTATTATAGGCAATATAAGTTTTGTAACTTTATTAATTTATTAATTTGATTTGTCAATTTAATTAATTTAAAATTAACTAATTTGGTTTACGTACATATTTTAACGAGGATGAAAGTGAATATGAACATAACTTTTATAACTTTTTTTGGCTATGTTCAGTGAAAACCTGAAAATTCATTTTGAAATTACGATCAAAAAGGTTGCTTGCGAAACACGGGACTAAACCTGCCATCTGTCGATTACGATGTGCAGCTTTTTCCATTACATTATCGCAAGGAATTATTGGCAATATTTCTTTCACAACTTTATTAATTTACTTTTATGAGTGAAATTTCAATGGCTTACGTACTGATGCCTTTTTTATCTGATGTCTTGAACTCTACGTGCTGACGATTTGTTCGGGGTGACATGTATTCAATATGAAACGGAGAATTGTACATGTCAAAGATACATACTTTGTGGTTTTCTTGGAGCAATTCAGTTGCAACATAGCAAAATATACACAGCAAGAACAAATAAGAAACCTTGAGAATAGTAAGCTTAGGCCTAAAAAAATAGAATACTGGGTGAAAAAATGCTCATGATATTCCTCTTGAATAGACGGTCATTTCACACTACATTTTATTCTGATATCAGACCGATATGAACAGTTACATAAACAATGCACTACTTGATTAAAAAAAAAATAATTAAACACTGGTCATATTTCTCCCAGTTGAGATTAGCGTCTTTTTTTTATCTTTACCCAGATATTTGCACCCTTTTGTTTAAGACGAGTCATTAACGTATCACCTCTTTCATGTAGCTCTTTCCCTTCATTTGGTCGACTGCTGCAAAGGTTGTTTAGCACTGGTGGTAGGTCTGTTGCAATACTACCCCGGATCTTTTAAGCTCCGAAACAGATTTAAAAATGCTTTGGATCTCAAGTTCACTACGTAATGAGATGAGGACAGGTCTTGCTTTGGGCCTTTTACACAAAGTAATCCCTCTTGCGCGTTTATCAGAAATATGGTAAAATTTTGTCATAGGAACACTATCAGCTGCTAGGCTTAGTGTTTAGTGTTTATCAGAAAGACGGTAACATTTTGTCATGGAAATACTATCAGCTGCTAGGCTTAGTGTTTACTGTTTATCAGAAAGACGGTAACATTTTGTCATGGAAATACTATCAGCTGCTAGGCTTAGTGTTTAGTGTTTATCAGAAAGACGGTAACATTTTGTCATGGAAATACTATCAGCTGCTAGGCTTAGTGTTTACTGTTTATCAGAAAGACGGTAACATTTTGTCATGGAAATACTATCAGCTGCTAGGCTTAGTGTTTAGTGTTTATCAGAAAGACGGTAACATTTTGTCATGGAAATACTATCAGCTGCTAGGCTTATTGTTTTTTCTAAAGATTTTCAACATTAGACTTGGCGTTTTGACCTGGACGTTCGGACGGTAAAGCATGAAAAATTACGTTTAATTGTGTCTCTTTAACTTCAAAGTCTAGTAACGTTTTTTCAAGCTCATCACAGGAAGCTGTTGGAAAAATCTAATCATTCTTAAGGGATGTAATTTTACTCCCGTGCGAGGAAGAGTGGGTTTTCAGTATAGCGTTCATATAGTCAAGTTTCTTTCAAAGTTCAGACCGAGACCGGAGGATTGAGTCTAGCTGTAAATTCAAACTTTCTGTAAAGGTATCAAAACTCAATTGTGTCACAGTCGCAACGTTTCTCACAATAAAAATTGCCCTGATCCGCCTTCATTAAATTAGAACTCCATTTGGTTCTTTTCTCTGTTAGTCAGTTAATAACAGCGCTTTTTATCGAAACTAATTTTTCTTTGCATTAGATGGCGCTAAAACGAAAAATTGTAGGTTTTCTGCTTTAACCATAGAAACTGGCTCCAAAAAAATCAGCTTCAAATTGCTACACAGTCTATTGAAAATGTTTAAGAATCTAGGTGTCTTTTATGTCACCCATGATTAATTTCTGGTACATTTAAAATCACTAAAGATTTTCGATATTTTTAAGTGTTCACAGTGAAAAAGATGATAGATAGATAGAGGCGAAAATCTTGAAATTCTTGATAATTTGTGGTTGGCTTGAAGCCCCCCCCCCCTCTATTCTGCGTGTGTGCCTAATCACAACGTATCCATAACTTAAATATTTTTGTTCAACTACCTTTAAATACTATCGTGTTATTTTGTATATTTACGTATATAGCTAAACATAAACTGTATTGTATTGTATCAGATTAACGATGCTTCTTGACTACTAAGGTCCCTGCGTCGGCCCTGCAGTGCATTCCTGCAGCGTGATTCGATCTCTGGGTCTCGTATTACCAAGCTAAGGTCAAATCCACTGCGCCACCACAGGACTAAACAAAACAGGAAGACATGATTTTGATAGATTTGAATTACTTCACTTCTTTTTGTATAGACAGTGGAAGAAACATGAATTGAAGTTATTGTTATGGTGTTCAGTTTTGGTGAATTGTTCAGTGTTTCAGCGTTGAGCAAATCACTATTTGTTTAACCCAAGCAAAGCGATTTTGATTGGTTTAAACCATCAACAATCCAGTTCCCTCATACTGACAGCAATCATAAATGAACTTGAAAAGCTCATTACAAACTTGATTCTCAATTTATTCTTGTCTTTATTTCAGAGTTGTATCAGCAAAAAGACCCGATGAACACTAGACGCGCAACGTTCACATTGGATGAATGGGTCGAGAAGACACTTTATTCGTAAAGGAAATATATTTGACCTTGTATTTTTTTCTAGTTCATTTGACTTTAACTCAGTGTTCTTAATCCCAGTGATTTTCTTTTAAACCCTATTCAAGTTTATTTTAATTTGTACTAATGTTTGTCTGGTCTGTCTTAGAAAAACGCCCTACTTAGAGATAACAACCCTTTTCAGTTTTTTCCAGTTTCTATTGTATTTTTTTATTTTATTTTTTTATTTAACCCAGTTATCTGACTGCCAGTTTTATTTTTCTTGTTTTTTTTCTTGACTGAGTGCATTCAAATGGGACTGCCATAGTTGAACTGCCATGCAAGTCTATCTGGTGGTCTTTCGTGTGAGTTTGTATCATGTAAGCCGTTTCATGTAAGTCCGTCAGGTGGCCCATGTAAGCTTTCAGGCGGCATATGTAATTCTGTCAGGTGGTCAATGTAAGTCTATAAGGTGACCCATGAAAGTCTATAATGTAGCCCATATAGTCGGTCATGTTGCCATGTAAATCCATAAGGTGGTTTTATGCCTCTTTCTCTGAGGATCTGATTTTTTATTTTTTCCCTGAGATTCAGAATTATCAATGGACCAAAAAACTTTATAAACCGGTTTATAAAACTGGCTTTAAAAAACTTGTTAAACTGGTATAAAACTGGTTTATGAAACTTTTTTATAAACCGGTTTATAAAACTGTCTAATTGAAACTATGGAATAATAATATTTACAATGTAAGACTTTCATCCGAAGCCATAGCTTTTTTTTCGAGCAAGATGCACTCACAGTCCCTCGCAGGTTTAAACTCACATCCTAAACTGTCAGTGGAATAGTAGGCCTTGTTTTTAAGAATCTAATGTAGTTCTCGTCAATAGATTGTCATTATAAAATTTATATATGAATTTGACTACAAAGGTCAGTAAATGCATTGTGAGACACGAAATGAGTTTAGATTTCAGGTTGATAAAAATACATAACTGGGGTTGTTTTTTGGCCACCAATGAGAAATAACGAGCAATTCATTTGAGCTATGTTTTCAAATCTTAAATACGACGTGTATTCTGCCCAGAAAGAATCTACGTATATATACTGCCTTTTATAATTTATTTAAGAATTAACGACGCTTCTTGACTACTAAGGTCCCTACGTCGGCCCTGCAGTGCATTCCTGCAGCGTGATTCGATCTCTAGGTCCCGTATTACCAAGCTAATGTCAAATACACTGCGCCACCACAGGACAACCTTTTATAATTTCACTTGATATCTGTCATCTTTAAAAGGATTGTTTTGAAGAATCGTTTTGATGTAGCTTAACGTAATTGTCATGACGCTAGTTTTACTTGAAAAGCATACGTTTTATTGAGCAATCATTTCTGACCGTTCCAGCCACTGTTGTCAGTTGCATGGTCTAAAGTTGCGCCGCCTAAAAGTGAAAATACGCCAGAAGCTCCACTTTCTAGTGAAAATGCGCAGAGTAAATGATTTTCCTCCTAAGAAAATGCGCCAATTCTAAAAATTCAATGCACAACCGCCTTAAAATAGTGCCGAAATGGCGCAAATGCGCCCCATCTGGCCAATCTAGTTTCAGCCTCACCGGAGACTGTTACTAGTTTTTAGTATTGCTGATTTTTTCTAAGTTATGTTAATTAATTTCTATGGAAAAAACATATCAGGAATAATGGGGATGAAATTAGAATGGACGTTTGTTGATGAAAATAGGCATTAAGTCTTCTTCGATAATTACCTAAGTTTCCCTTCTTTTCTTCCTCTTTTTTACATTCGATCTTGTTGTCTACTTTTTCCTTTTTCCAATAATGACACACCTCTGTTTTATTCAGTTGTAAAATGTTAATGAATGCACAAAGAAAGGGTGGTGTTTTACCAAATAATTTCTTAGTGAACACTGTTTCCCTGTTTATAAGGAGCTGTTCACTGTTTCGCTGTTTACCAAGGGCCATCTAAAAGTCTCTGTGAAAACTGGAGAAACTCATATACTTTATCTAAAAGAGGGCATTTTTAGTAGTAAAGAATTTTAAGTAGTAGGTTCTTGAAAACTCAACCCTCCTGCCCCGGAACTTATAGCTGTGATTTTCAATTTTATATTTCAGTCATACAGTGAATTCTGGTCCATTTAAATTAAATCATAGAGGATTAATTATAGTTTTTAAAAATATGCACGTCATTCTAGTATATTTAGCTGAAAGAGTACGCAAAACTTATAAGAGAGGAAAACACTAATGTTGAAGAGAATGACCACCAACGGCATCTAGTATTTGGCTTTTTTTTTACCGTAGGTGCCCGCATGATTGTTCTTTCTGGTATTTTAAAGTTGTAGGCCTACCAGCTTAAAGTCAACTCGCCTACTTAGCCTGCCAATATTTTTCCGAGAAAGTTCCGGTCTTCTTTGCGTAGACTATATGTGTAGACGCCGTCGGTGGCGCTAGTGGTTTTTTATCCCATTTTACAATATATAATCACCGAAAATCCATCACTTATAATAAGTTTCCTATTCGTTTTGATATAGCTTTAAAAAGATGTGCTATTTGACGGAAAGCTATCTATATCTATTATTCTACCTACCCAGACGGCTTTAGAAAGACAAGGCAGGGTAAAAAGATATATATATTTGTAAATATTACCGTAATAAAAGTAGTATTTATTTATTTGGTAAAAATAATGAATTATTATATGAAAACATCATAAAGTGACGGAGGGGGCATCTCATCGAAGTCATAGGTTGAATCCTTTGATTGGAGGCTCAATAGACGGATGGAGTAATTAAGCTAGGAAAAGGATTAGTGGCGGGGATAAGGACTGGGAGGTGAAAGTATAAGAATGGTGAATTTAAGGGACGATAAAATATAGGTGATGTAGTGCCTTGTATCTATATATCAGGTATAATATGTTCAACAATATATGCTGGCTGCCATAAAATGCGTAACGAATAAATGAAAATCTAAATCTCACAGAATTATGTACTTTTGTGTGTTTCTTCTTCTAGGGGGGGGGGGGGCATATGACGAATACTATGTTCGTCTCCCTTGAGCGAACAATGATATACAAAGCAATGATTCCATATAGATTCATGTATTTTGAAAATGAATAAAGAATGCCATCTAATGTTGTATCGCATAATCACAAGTCTGCCTATATTTGTTTAATAACAAAACAAAAGTACAATTTAGGGCATTGCTAGCATACTACGTACTGAAAATGTTAAAGATGTTTTAACCTGTTTTTTTATTCATCTGGATAACTCTATTCTGTCTGCAGCACTTGACTGTAGCGTTAGCGTTTAACGATGCAGCACTTGTAGCTTGATTTTTATTTGAAATATATTAAGGTGCTGAGGATCCATTTTCGATCTTTCTCCGAAATGCTATTTATTTTTTCTACAGATGTCATTACTTCTATTTTTTTTTTTTTTAGTGGTCTTATAATTTGTTGCACGGAATAAACTTATTTCTGTCTCTTCCGATGCTCTGGTACAAGGGATCACTGATGTCAATCTTTTCTAGAAAGTGAATTTTTATTTACGCAACAAATTCAGCCACAGATACTGATGTTCAGCGACAAATCTATACATGGAATAAAATCTATTTCTGTTAATTACAAAATTTAAATTAAAGATTTTTAGTCTAAAGCACTATCATTTATTAATTTATATGGAAAGCAGTAGTAATTTTATTACCAGTCACTTTTTTTCGCCAATCAATTTTGTTGCCAAGTTATCTTCGATTGTCTGTATTAACTTGTACCAAAAGCTGCGAAATTTTGTCGCCTAACAAACTTTTTTCGCTGATCGATGTTGCCACCATCTTAGTATTAAGTGCCTGCGCTAATTTATAGTAAATGCTTCCAAATTTTAACAGAACATTATGCTTTGGAAATTCTGGCAGCATGGAAATTTGGAAATTCTCTTGCTAGTTGCCATAGGGATTTTGAGAAATCTTGTGGGAGTCTTTGTAAGGACTAGTATCTGTGTTGGTAGCAATGTCTGCACTAAGATAGATTCGGATTAGGTTTGAACGTAATGTTACCTTTCTTGTTTTTACCCTCCAGCACCAGCACCTTCTCCAGGTGCTGGTGAAGTCCCTCTCCAGCACCATTTGTATGTTAAAAATTGCTCTTAAAAATTAGCAAATGATTCTCACAAAAATTAGAAATGCTCATATTAGCTGATTTTTGCTTGTAATCAGAGAATTGAATGTCTACTTTGATTATTTAGAATTACTATGCTTCTTTTTACAATTGTTATAAGACATTTCTTTACAATAAATTGTTTAAAATGTATAGAGAAAGAGTAGTGCTGGTTTCTGTTGATCAAGCCGTTCCCATGTTAACAATTAGAATTGCTTATTCAGAAATATATAATACGAACTGACGTAGTTATTCCTGTTAGCCCTTTCACTCTGCCTTTTGTTTCTAGCCCGTTGTCTATATTATTGTTAATATTTATTTATAGACTTTTAATCAAATTCTTTTCTCGAGCTGTCTCCACGTTAATAGTTAGAATAGCTTCTTCAGAAATGCATGTTACGAATTGACTTACTTATTTTTGTTAGCCCTCTCACTTTTTTTCAATATTTTGTCCAATTTTTTTTTTAGCCCTTTCTTCGGACCTCCGAATCGTTTGATTGTAGCTTCTCTTCTACTGAGGTCTGATTATTGTTAGCGTTTATTTGTGGAATTTGATAAAAAAAAATCTTTTACTTTTTCCCAACCTGTCTTCACATTTATGGTTAGAAAAGTTTCTTCAGAAATACATGTTACGATTTCACTTAATTACCCTGGTTGCCCTCTTTTACATCAATCTTTTTTTTATATCAATCTGCTCTTCATATTCAGCTTGTTATCTGTGCTTCCGAATTATTTAATCGTAGCTACTCTTTTTTTACCGAGGTCTGATTATTGTTAATGTTTATTTGTAGACTTTTAATCAAAATAAAGTCGTAAATAACCATATTTTCCATTTAAATTAAGTTTGTTAGGTAAAACAGCGTAAGGGAAGTTTTGCTTCTCGCCATTTAAATCTTCCAAATAAATAAATAAGTGCCAGAAGCTAGTTAGGAGTGTTGGTTCTAGGCCTGGGCAGGGGGGGGGGTGAGCAGCTCCCCCCATTTTCCCGACATTTGACATTAAATACATGTCATTTTATATGTAAAATACTTGATTGGTTCATAAAAATTTAGGGTGAGCCCCTCCCAGCGTATTCAGATTATGCTTGACTAAACAGGTAAGCACACCTACCCCTTTGAAGCACCCTTGAGGGCTATTTGACGCTACTTCTAGGCTATTTAGTAAAAAACAACCCAGAAGTAGCGTCAAATTACAATTACACTAGCGTCAAACATTTTAATTAAAATATTCATTCATAACATAAAAATAACATAAATAATAACAACATAAAAATAGCCTAGAAGTAGCGTCAAATCATAATTAAATTAGCATCAAATATTTTAATTGAAATATTCATTCAAGGTTAGGCACTGTCCAAATACCAGGGGTATGACGCTACTTCTAGGCCACGTTTGACGCTACTTCTAGGTTATTTGGTAAAAATAGCATAATACTGTTAAAATTAAGAAAACACACTCAAAGGATTACGGTCTTCAATTTGGTTTTCAACATCTAAAAATTAGTGCAACGCAAGCCAGGCAGAAATTTATATTATTGATTATTTTTACCAGCGCTTGTTTTACTATGTTGACTAATTTGCCACGCGAAAAATTTTAATTTTTATTAAAGAAAGCTTTACTGAGCAAAAATCTTCCCAAAATTGAGCATAAACACCAAAATTGACAAAAATATATTAGCCATATAATGAATGCTTAACAGCCTTTTATGAACGAACTTTACCAAGTACTTATAAGATAAATCGAAGCAGTTTCTATCCTCGAATAAAGGATGTTAAAAACCTGGCTGCTTTCCAAGGGGGGGGGGGCACCCACTTGGTAATCATAAGATTAATGCAAATTTAAATAAAAACTATACCGAATCACGCTCTACCCTGTCCCAGAGGTGGAAGGGTGGGAGGGGGGTGGGTCAAAACCCAATTAGATTAGTCACAATGTCGGCCACAGACTTTTTAAGACTGCCATTAGCCCGTAGATGTAATAGTAAATAATTAACCCGTATTTATTAGCTAGCAGTAACAGTTTTAGAAACTGGGGAGCAAGGCGTACATTAATTACTATTTGCAAACCTTATTGATTATGTTATTGTAAACAGAAGACTAGCAGGATCAATACAAGATACTAGGGTGTATAGGAGTGCCGTTATTGACGTTAAAAGTAAAGATCACCATCTAGTAGTGTCTAAGGTTAATTTAAAGCTGAAATTTCGGAAGGGTAACTCCCTCCCGGAAAGTTATGATGTTGGTAGACTTCAGGATGAAAATTTGAGAAAAAAAATTCCAGGAACAGTTGAGTACTAAACTTGAGAGTTTAAAATTTGACAATGTGGAAGATGGATGGAATAAAATCAGAAAAACAATTTGTGAAGTTGCTGATGGTGTCCTAGGGAAGAGTGCTAAGACGGCAACTAGGAATATTAGTGAAAAAGCTTTAGGTTTAATATAGAGTAGAAGGAGTTTGTATAAGAATTATCTGAGTGATAGGTCGTATGAAAACAAAAGGAATGTAAAGAAAGTGGAGAAAGCATTAAAATATGAACTAAGGAGATGTGAAGTGGAGGCGATGGATAAAATTGCTGAGGATCTGGAAGATGCGGCTAGGCGGCATAATAGTAAAATATTATACTGGCATGTTAATAAATTGAAAGAGAGTAGCCAATCCGGACTAGTCCCAGTTAAAGATAGAAATGGGGCCACAATTAGTGATAAGGAAAAAGTTAAAGAAAGATGGGTGGAACATTTTGAGAATGTGCTAAACCGAGATACAGTTGCAGGAAAAGATATAGATGAAAATGAAAAAGTTTGTAATACCTTGGATGTGAAGGAAGATTTGTTTAGTGAGGAAGAATTAGCGACAGTACTAATAGGATTAAAAAATAATAAGGCCCCAGGTGCTGATAGTATGATTAATGAGTTTCTTAAATATGGTGGCTCTGAGGTTAGGAATAAGCTACTGAAGATTATGAACATGATTTTTGAAAAAGGGGAAGTACCCAATGCTTTTAGGAAAACCTTAATTAAACCACTGTATAAGAAAGGTGACAAGAGTGAGTGTCGTAATTATCGAGGCATTAGTCTGATCTCTGTAGGTAGCAAATTACTGAGTAATATGATACTTTTTAGACTGAGACATGCTGTAGACAAAGTTTTAAGGGAAGAACAATGCGGTTTTAGAAAAGGTAGAGGATGTGTCGACCATGTTTTCACTCTTAGGTTAATAATTGAGTAGTCCCTTTGTTGTCAAACACCTTTGGTCCTCAGTTTTATCGATTATGAGCAAGCTTTCGATTCTGTTGATAGAACAGCGTTAACAAAGGTCTTGTCGTTATATTGTATACCTGAAAAATACGTTAAAGTGATTTGCGCTATGTACGAGAATAATACTGCTGCCGTTAAGGTAGGAAATGAGGTTAGCAACTGGTTTTGTATTAAATCAGGAGTTAATCAGGGTTGTGTTCTATCCCCCTTTATATGGATCATTTTGATGGACTTTGTCTTAAGGAGCACAGGAAAGGCAATTGGACACAAATGGGGAATCAAATGGAATCAAATGGGGAGAAAGAACGCTCCTAGACTTAGATTATGCTGATGATTTAAGCATATTAGATGAAAGTGTGAGCAAAATGAATGAATTTTGAGAGGTTTTACGAGTTCAGGGTGCTAAAATAGGCTTGAAAAATAATGTTAAGAAGACTAAGTCACTAAGGCTAGGAATAAGTGAAGATGAACAGGTGACACTAGGTAACGAAAAGATTGATCAGGTTGGGAGCTTCAGTTACCTTGGTAGTATTATTAGTAAAGATGGTGGGAGCAGTGAAGATGTTAAAAGCGGAATAGCCAAGGCCCAGTGTGTTTTCTCACAGTTAAAAAAAGTTTGGAAGAATAGAAAGATAAGTCTACAAACCAGGATTAGAATATTGGAAGCTACAGTGATGACAGTGGTCAAATATGGCTCTGAAGCATGGGCACTCCGAAAAGCAGATGAAAATTTACTAGATGTTTTCCAGAGAAATTGCCTACGGATTGTTCTGGGTACCCGGCTGACTGACCGTATTTCAAACAGTAAGATTGTACGAAAAGTGTGGTTCAATCCTGCTTTCTGGGGCTATAATGAAAGAAAGGTTGAGATGGCTAGGCCACGTTCTACGGATGAAGGATGACAGATTACCGAAGATTGTCCTTTTTGGCCAACCGTCTGGGGCTACACGGAAAGCAGGTCGTCCTTGTCTGGGTTGGGAGGATGTCATAAATAAAGATTTAAGGGAAATGGGAACTTCCTGGGACGGTGTAAAGAGGGAGGCTTTAAATAGATTAGGTTGGAGGAGGAGCGTGCGTAGCTGTGTTGGCCTCAGGCGGCTTGGTGCTGCAGTGAGTTATTAGTAGTAGTAGTAGTAGTAGTAGTTGTGTTACAAAAATTGTTCTTAAAGAATTGGGACAAAAAGTCGAACTTTAATGTAAATAGCGGGGAATTGAGGAAGGGGCATCCCCCCTGATATAAGGAATAATTTATTTGCTCTGAAAAAATAAGTTCAAGTTAGAACAAAATGGCCAGGTAAAAATAAGAAGAAAAAGAGAATCAAACACGTTTATATAGAGTACTAGCTGTTGGAGTGGCGCTTCGCGCCCCCCCCCCCCCAAGCCCCCCGCGCGCGTAAGTCGTTACGCGCCATATTAGTTACGCGCCATTGTAGTTGTGTCCATGTGTCCCACCTGTGAATATAGATAGATTTATATATGTGTTTGAAACTACGTAAAAATTGCGAATATACAACATTTTTGGCTTTCCCACTACTGGGAGCTTTCCGTTTCCAATTGCCAGCAATTGATCTGAAAATGTTTGACCAGAGTCATCGTTTTGCAATCGGACACGCATATTTGTAGTTAATTTTAATATTTTTACGTGTGCCCATAAATTAGAATTTTTCAGGCAAGCATTCATTTCGTCTGCAGGAGTTAAACTACGTAAAAATTGCAAATATACAACATTCTTGGCTTTTCCATTGTCTGTGCATATACAAAGCCGTATGTACTAATAATGACGTCATATGCAAACGCTCTTTTTACAAACAAACAAACATGGATACACACAACTCGTTTTTATATAGATAGATAGATAGATAGATACAATACAAATTAACTGCGTAAAACTTGCGAATATACAACATTCTTCGCTGTCCAATTGTCGCTGCATGTGTCCCGGTATCCCAGTCTGTAATTTCTCTTTGAGTGTCCCGGTCGTTATTTATATTCCCTCTGTCCCGGTCGTCATTTGTGTCCCGGTCTGTAATTTCTCTTTGAGTGTTTTTTCTTTTTAGTATTTTTTAGTTTTTTACATTTTTTCTTTTTTCAGTTTTCTTTTTCTTCTTTATTTTTCAGCTTCACTATGAAATACATATCGCCGAACCTTTGTTTTTTTAACTAAAATCTGGTAGGCATTGATGACCTTATCCAAGTCAAAATCCCAAACCCAATCATCATCGCTATCATTTTCAGTTTTGATATGTTTTGACTCTCGCTGTCCAGGTGGATCTTCATCTAACTGCACGGTTTTGCGTTCTTTAGCCTCAAGCCTGTTTCCTTGCTGTTCTTTTGATTCCTCGGCACGCTTTCTTTTCTGACTTTCTCTATCAGCAGCAAGTTTTTTGGCATAGACTCTTTGAGCATCTTCATCGGCTTTTGCCATTGTAAGTTCATCAGTCATTTTAAACTTAAACATTAATAGATTTCTACGTGAACATACATGTCTTTAATATCTTTAATGACGTCACCGTCATAGCAAAAATGACGACAACTAACTTCATGACGTCAGTCGACACAGAAACATGACGTCACCTGACAGACACACAGACAGACAACTTATTTTTATATATATATATAGATTCAAAATTGAATCAGAATTGAAAAGTTCTAAATGATACCCTTCCTCTTTTGAAACATAGGATCAAGCTAAAACAAAATAGCCAACAACAAAAAGGAAAAAGGACGTTGTCAAAATTATGAGGAAGACAAAGCCGAAGTTGAAAAACCAACACTATTTCTTGAAGTTCCTGGATAGACAATAAAATAATGTATTCTTCCAAAACCCACAATTAAAATAAAGACTTCATTGACTGAACCGGTTTTGAATTTGATTTCGAGCCAGATTCAGTCGGCAGGAATGCACGTTTCACCTTTATCGTGGAGGAGGGCGTCCCCACGCCCTTTTATCCCCAAATATATTCGGTAAAAATTTTAAGGTAGCTATTTTGTTAAAATAGTTCAAAGATCATATAACAAACCAGGCACGTACGCAGGAATTTTTTTCGGGGGGGGGGGCAAAACCTTCGAAACAGCAGATATAAAGAAGCACTTTTTTTTATTTAGTAGCTAAATAAATGCAAAAAGCACGTACATCAGAAAATACAGATTAACTTTAATCTGTAGTATTGTAGAGGATGGGGGGGGAAGACTGAAGCCTCAAAAGTACGTTTTAGGCTCAGGTTATGTTCATAGCGATTCAGAACCAGTGATTAATCTATTATATCCCACTGAAATGGACATTTTAGGGTCAGCATTGCAATATGGGTGCTGTGGGGGGTAGTTCTTCTATTGCGAAAAACGTCGATTTTAATGAAAAATGATAGTTTCCAAAATTGATCCATTGAAAGCTGTACTTTATCCTGAAAAGGGGGGATAAACACCCTAATATCAAGGATAATTCTATTTTGCTTTGGAAAGCAAACTCTCTTTACGAAAAAAAATAACAGTACAATCGCTAATTACTTCAAAGAGGGTAAAAAGTTAGACAGAAAATGAGCTAATAATTGGGCAATGACTTGACCGGATAATTGTATGCTGTAAAATCCAAAAAAAGGGCTTCACACCTGTATCTAGATTCTTAATAAATGTCCTACTTTTGCCAGAAATCCCAAGAAACCATGGGGAAATTAAACATTTCAAAAAAAATTTTTTTTTTTTTTTTTTTTTTTGGGGGGGGGGGGGTGGTCCCGAAGGCCCCCCCCTGCGTACGTGTCAGAACAAAACTCCAAGGTCGAAACAACCCCCCAAGGCCCGGGGGCAGTCGTTGTAAGTTATGCACTGGGGGCATATATGGTTCTTGTGGAAGGAATGCTCGTATAAACTTCAGAGAGGGCTCATTCGATTGAAAAATGAAAGTTAAAAGTAAACTAAAGAATGAAAAGGGATCCGAGGGCAACTAGCACTCCCAAGCCATTTTTCCCCAAACCCACCCGATAAAATTTTTAGACAGCCATTTTGTCAAAAATAGTTCAAAGTTTAAATAGCAAAAACCCCGGTGTCCGATGTCACAACCCCCAAGGGCTCTGGTTTAGGTATTGTAAGTTATGTCCTGGGGGCAAATATGGTTCTTATAGAAGGAAAGTTCGTAAAAACTGCAGAGAGGGCTCATTTGATTGGATATTAAAAGTTTTATTTTACTTTTTCATAGTCAAAAGAGCTCGGAGGGCAACTAGAGATCGGAAGCATAATATAACAGGTTCTTCCAAAACCCTCAATTAAAATAAAGACTTCGTCGATTCAGCCAGTTTAAATTTGGTTTTGAGCTAGATTCACTCAGGAGGAGCGCACATTTTATTTTTCATGTACGATTGGGCTTTCAAATAATTGATGATTTATGCGTACGCTTCTCCGAAGGTTATAGGCCTATACACCCAATTGACGCTCGATGCGTCATGACACTCTATGCCACGTTGCTTAGCGTTTTATTTGTGCTAATATCCAGAAATCAATCCATGATTCTAAGTTTTAGTAAGACGTTTTACTTAACCGATTCAAGAAAATAGGAGGAATTTTCTCGTTCAAAACTAATGTTGAACTTATTCAGAACTAATCGTTCAGAAGAATTTTATATAGGAATTCTGACGAATTCCTCCCGTGTAAAATTTCTCCTGAAAAAATCATCCCCTGGAAACTTCCCTCCCCATGGAAAATCCCACCAGCAGAAAATTAGCTCTACCCACCAGAAAATGAACGCATAACAAATACTATACATGAACAACTGGCAAATTTTGTAACTTAAAGACCTTTCCCCAGGGACTATGTGTGTGTGGGGGGAAGAGAGGCTCGTGGGGGAGGGGGTCATGAAATGTCTAAAGGCACAGTTATTTGGCCTTTCAACTATGCTGAACAAAATAACTATCTCAAAATTTAATAGGACGATTTTGAGAAAAAAGGGGCATGGGAGGGGACCTAGTTGCCGTCCAATTTCTTGGTCACTTAAAAGGGCCAATAGAACTTTTAATTTTCGTAGGAATGTGCCCACTCCAGACATTCTAGGACGACTTGGTCAATACAATCACCTCTGAAAAAACAAAACAAAAACGCATCCGTGATCTTTCTTCTGGCAGAAAACACAAAATTCCAGATATATATATATATATATATATATATATATATATATATATATATATATATATATATATATATATATATATATATATATATATATATATACATATATATATATATATATATATATATATATATATATATATATATATATATATATATATATATATTTCTTTTAACAAGCATATGTATATAAATAAAATGAAGGTCATAATACACAAGTCAAAGCTTATCAAATAGTTTTTATTTCACAAACGGCACACATAATGCATAAACCCAAATTATTTTGAAATAAACAGTTTTTCTTCGCAAAACTTCCACTTATTCTGTTCAATACCAGCCATATTTTTAATTTGAACCATTTACCTACATTTCAGCCATCAGATTTCACTATTCTCAATTTCCTGCCTTACTTAGATTACTAACAGTCATCTTTTTAGCTTCTGTTTAATTGGCGTTCATCCTCAGAGAATCTCGCCTTCTTTGTTAATCGTGTATCGGACACTTTACCCTTCTTAAGTATACCAGGAGGAGTGTCACTCCTTGGGGATCTAGATACATTCCTGGCTGAACAAGTTTCATTTCCAGATCCCATGCATGGGAATTGACATTCATTCTCTGATAGTCTTAAGTTTTTTGGAGATTGTACATGAAGAACTTCACTTTTGAGTATCATTCCTTGGGTATCTGGAGACATCATTTGATATTTCAAAGCATCAACGATTCTGAACTGCGTTTGACTATTATTATCTCTGCTTTCCAATTGTTTATTCTTCCAATAACTCATTCTTTTCCACTCTGTTACTTTAACCACTAGATCCCTAATAACATATCTAATATTGTCGTCTTTGTGGCTCAACAAACTTACCGCCTTATCGTACCACCATTCACTACTATATTCAACAAGTTTATCTCCATTAAATTTAAACAAGTAATCAAGTAATTTTGCTGCTTTGTATATATGGCGCGAGTTGCCTAAATCTCCTAGTCTGGTCTTGATTACATTCATAACTTGAAGCATTTTAAAATTGTCAAGTGTAAGTCTTGCCAATTCGGTCATCATTTCTGGTGCTGGATCATTCATATCGCTGCATGTAGCTTCCCTTGCTAATATCTCCACATAGCTATAACCTGCTAATATATTTTTCATGGTTCTTTTTATTAATTTTCTACCTTTGGGGACGCTTAGTAGATAACGAATTCTCTGAACAGACATTTCAAGAAACTGATTTTTAATAAAGTTGTTTTCACTTACGAACTAACTTCTGATATGGAAGTGATTTAAGACTTAGGTTCTTTTTATACTGATATATGATGTCAGATAGCATATGACGTCATACTGTTTTAATCTAATTAGTATGCCAAAGAAATATTCAGAATGGTATTCTTCTATGCTTTGCCATGACGCCATTTGCAGTACAATTGACAATTTATGACGAGTGTGAATCTACATAACATACTTTCGAAAGACACTAAGACCAGTGATGATAAATCCTGACGGAGCTAAATACGTTTTGTATTGCTTCCATCCCCTCATTGGTCCCTGACTCATTGTTACAACTACCGTTGGTACCATCACTTCATAGGCGAAGGTAAAATTCAAACTTAGGTTTCAATTTCATGCTTTGCTTTCGCACGAAAAATCATTTTTTGTTTTATATGTGATATTGATTAGGAATTTAAGTTTTAATACGATTCAAGTATAATTTAATGCTAATTACTTCAATATAAATTAACTTTTCCATTTAGTTAAGTTTAAATTTGATATTATTATAATTTAACGCAATCCAAGCTCTGCAATTTCAGCTTTGTGAGTCTGAGCTAACCCAAAATACGAGCTAACCCCTATCCAGTATAGAAATGACACGGACTTTCGTGAATCACATTAACCAAAATTTGATGGTTAAATGAAGAGTCTTATTTCTTGCTAAAAACTAGTTCGACAAAAAATTGCCAAAGACCTTTTGTTTGAAATCCAGAAAAACATAATTTTTTCGTTCAGAATGCAGAGCTGGTCGCGGAACTAATGCATTTCAAGACTGTCGTTACTCCTGTCAGTGTAATTAAACTGGGAATAGTGGACGTTTTTCACAGAAAAAAGATTATTCAGGAAATGTGCAAGTTATTCTTTATTCAAAGATATAACATAAATTAAAAAACGTAACAAAAATGTACTGTTTTTAGGACCGTACCGTAATGTCTTTTGCTAGTTCAAAGTTGTCATCAATATTCTCTCAAATTTTACCTTAATAGTATTGGTATCAAGTAGTTGTAGCATTGTATTATTAGTTAGTAACAGTAGCGCGAGCAGTATTAATAGCGGTAGTAGCATATACATCTTGCCTTTTGGTCAGTTGAGCATCTCTTTCATAATGCCCCTGAAGCTCCACCTTGACACCATAGGCCGTTTCAAAAATACTGCTGAATTGCGTTTTTAACCCCCTTTTCATCTTAATACTCAAAGCATTACAAGTTATTGCAATTAAAGTAGTAGTTGTGGTTAAGTAGCAGTAGTAGTATTAACAAAATTAGCAGTGGTAGCAGAGGCGCCATTTGGACCAAATCTTGGGGTGGGCATGAACTCCATCTTGCCCCCCCCCCCCCGACTCACTTCGTGTCGCGTAATCATCTAGGAAATGGGCATTTGACAGAACTCGAGAATTTTATTATGTATCTTACCTACTTTCAAAGTTTACAATGATTAATAGCAAATAGCGTAATTACTTCAAGGGTCGTCAAGTAATTACGCTCTTTGGTTAATAGGCGTGCAGTAATTTCAAATCAATTGGGCAGAATGGATTATGTTGGACATAATGGACGGCAAAGGGCCCTTTGTGGTGGAAGCTTGGGCCCCCTGGTTAATCTGGGGTAGCCACCCCTGACCCCCCCAAATGGCGCCTCTGAGTGGTAGTAGTTACATGCATATATCAACTTTTTGTCAATTGATCTTCTCTTTTCAGTGTTCTCTGAAAGTTCCAACTTAATACCATAATCTGTTCTTACGATACGCCCTTTTGACAATCAGCATGCATATAATGTGTTTTGATTAGGTTCAAATTCCCCCTCAATATTCTGTCAAATTTTCGCCTTCATACACGTAGCCTTAATTGTACTAGTATCATAGTAGTAGTAGGAATAGTGGTAAAAGTAAAAATATATTATTAGGAGTAGTAGTAACAGTAGTAGCAGCAGTATTAATAGCAGTAGTAGCAGGTACATTTTACCTTTTGGTCAACTGAACATCTCATTCAGGATGCCCCTGAAGTTTCCTCTTGATACAATACGCCGTTTCAAAAATATTGCTGATAGTCCAATCAACAATTTCAAATCAGATTAGCCCCATCTGAGGTTTACAACAATCCATTCCATAAAAACCTTACATGCCCCCAGGACATAACTTGCAACTCTACCCAAGGACTCTGGGGGGGGGGTGGCTCTGTCAACCCTTAAGGCATTGTTATATGCTCTTTGGACTATTTTGAACAAAATGGCTATCAATCAGATGCTTTTGGTGAAGTGAGGTAGCCTGGGACGGGTAGGCTAGAATGTTGCATAAGTATTATGACAAATTCCTCCAGTATAAAATTTCTCCTGAAAAATTCAAACCCTGGAAACTTCCCTCCCCATTGAAAATCTCACTAATAGAGAATCCCCCCCACCCGAAAATGTATGCATACTTCCAAGTAACAAATACTATAGGTAAACAATGGGTAAATTTTAAAGACCTTTAACTTAAAGACTGTGTATGTGAGTCTGTGGGGGGTCATGATATGTCTAAATACAGTTATTTGGCCTTTCAACTATGCTGAACAAAATAACTCTCACAATCTTGATCAGACGATTTTGAGAAAAAAGGGCAAGGGAGGGGACCTAGTTGCCTTCCAATTTATTGGTCACGAAAGAAGGACACTAGAACTTCTAATTTCCGTATGAATGAGCCCTATTTGATATTCTAGGACCACTCATTCGATACAATCACCTCTGTAAAAATACGCATCCGTGATCTTTCTTCTGGCGGAAAAGACAAAATTCTGTATATATAATATATATATATATTATATATATATATATATATATATATATATATATATATATATATATATATATATATATATATATATATATAAGAGGTTGAAATAAATACTTAAATTTTCCTTCGCAAAAATTTCCACTTATTCGGTTCAATACCATTCATTTTCTTAACTGGAAGCATTTACCTACATTTCAGCCTTCAGATTTTAGTCTTCTTTTTAGTCCCTTTTTAATTGGAGTTAATCCTTAGAGAATCTCGCCTTCTCTGTTTATCGTCTATCGGACACTTTACCCTTCTTAAGTATACCAGGAGGAGTGTCACTCCTTGGGGATCTAGATACATTCCTGGCTGAACAAGTTTCATTTTAAGATTCCATGCATGGAAATTGACATTCATCCTCTGATAGTCTTATGTTTTTTGGTGACTGTGCATGGGAAACTTCACTTTTGAGTATCATTCCTTGGGTATCAGGAGACAACTTTTGATATTTTATGGCATCAACGTTTCTGAACAGAGTTTGACTATCATTGTTTGTGCCTTCCTATTGTTTATTCTTCCAATAACTCATTCTTTTCCAGTCCTTTACTTTCAGGAATAGATCCCTAATAGTATATCTAATGTTGTCGTCTTTGTAGCTCAATAACAGTTTCTTATAGACCCTGTGATTTGAGCCAGCCATTATAAAGCAGGCAATTAGCTTAGCCCTTTGGTTAACTTAGGTGACGACCTGCCCCGGTCACCTTGTACCCTAACCGCTGTGCCAACCTGTTTATAATATTTAATAAGAGACTAATTATTTTTGATTTATGGGATAAATAAGGACTGAAAGAAAAATACATTAATTAGGCAAACAATGGACCAAGCGTAGGTGACAGGCTTTTACCTACATCAATGCTGCCACGGTGCAATTGCTCTTTTTTCTCTTTCTATATTCTTTTTCTCTTCTCTTTCGGTATTCTCTTTCTATATGGAAAGATTCAGGTTTCCGAACAATATTGTGATAATATTGTGTTTAATATCTTTATAGAAACCAATACTTTTGGAGGCAATGGGTCTTTGGGGCCAGAGCTACGACTCAGTTGTTTGCATCCTCCTGTTAAGTTAACAATGAATGGTCAATGATGAGGACAGTGTTGTAAACCACATTGGTTCGCCATGAAAAAGAATGAAGAATCAAAGAAAAGAAAAAAAAATTAGGGTTTTATAAGACCAACGAAAATATTGTGTGAACATTAAACTTTATCTGACCCGACTATCATGACTTAACCCCCAGAAACTCACACTAAAAAAAAGAAGAACTAAAACAGAATAAATTGAAAAAAAATTCAATAGGACACTAATATTTTAAATACGATTTTTGCTCCTAAACAAGCGGGCAATAGGAAAATGTTTATGAGGTGTATATTGCCCACTTTTTCAGGTTCAAAAACCGTACATCTAACGGATTTTCCTTATTCTCGACCCGGTTTCTGGCAAGTCAGTATGGATGAAGCCATGAAAATAACCTTGGTAGAGTGGTCTCGGAGTAAAAGTATTGAAATTTGAAAATAAGTATGATAACGATTTATTCGCAGTAAGTTCAGAGATATCTTAATTGTTTTAAGTTGAAGCCAAAGTTGCACCAACACCTAAAATTGCATATCACCATGACTAATACCATAGGGTGGCTTCACCAGCGACTGTCAACAACAAGACTGAGATTTTGCGAACCACCACCCACTGTCATGATGACATTAAACACAGCCTGAATGAACTAGAAGCAAAAAAAATGTCCCAACATGCCTGCTGATAAATCTTAATAATTCAAAAAGTATGTTAAATGGAATTGCAACGACCCTAGCTGAATATGTCCAGCACCAGGGTAACGAGAACAGAGAATTAAAACGTCTTGGCAGCATAATAACGTAGGATGAGCATTGTTACGGAGAAGTCATGCAGCACATAGCATTTACGGGTAGTAAGCAACGGGTAGTTGCCTTTCTTAGCAAAGATTCATAAACTACTCCCAGAAGCTGAAACTCAGGCAATCTAGGAGTGACTTACTCTCTATACTTGTATAAAGATGTGAATCTTTCAAAAGATTGCGAAAAAACAATTCTTCATCCACGAGAAAATTTGCTTACGCAGAGTACTTATGATGCACAAAAAAAGTCCCCATTATTCTTTCTTCTGTATTTGTATTACCAACAGGGTTATGACTACTCAGATAAGGGCAGGTAAGGAAAAACCACTAGTAATATCAGAACGAGGATACGGATGTACTAAGGACATATGATCCACACCTGACTCGCACACGATGCATGGTATTGCACTCGACCCGGCCTTCAAAGGATGAGTAGGTCGTAGTGGGTCGATCCTTGGAGAACAAGTTTTAGATCTACACTGAACAAGCTTCGGTCCAGGGTACTAGATCGTCCAAATGGAGGTTTACCATCACTACCCTGCGCACCTCTAGGTATAAGGGGACCAGATCTAAGTAAGAATATTTTCAGCTTAATTAAAAGAAGGTTTACGAAAAAGATTTAGTTTAAGAAGCCCAAGTCTACAAGTCGTATATGAAATAGTTAAATACGACGCTAAATATATTGTGGCTTCGTTTAATGTTAATATTTAAATACAACGTTCAATATATTAATAGTTAAATATGGCGTGGTCACGTTCACCGGATGGATAAGCCGCGACTGCCAAAAGTTATTTTCGAAAGAAATAGGGACCTCCTGCAACTTTAAAATCAAGCAGATGACCGATATCCACAGACAGCTAATCCATCCACGTGTAATGAAGATGGCCCCAACGTGACCCATGAGGAAGTCCAAGAATAAAGACAAAATCAAGTAAGTCATAGTAGAAGCCATAAAGTCTTAAAGCTAACATATTCAAACATTCTATTTTTGATGATGTGCATGTGTTTTAGAAATTTCTTATAAACCAAATAGGGAAGACAATCCGTTTCCGTGCATGCTTTCTTTTATATGCTGAAGGAAGCAGTGGCGCCAAGAGAATTTTTACAGGAATTCAGACAGTTTCCTTTTCTTTGGAACAACGCAATTGTTTCTTCCCTGTGCAGAGATAAGTGAATTAAACTGAGTTTCAGCATAAGATGGGACACTGGATTCTTTTTAGGTTTTAATAGTATTTTCAGTGTTTATTCACTTAACTTTGATCAATAAAATTAAAAACATGACACTTAAAGAAAAAAGAACACAGAATTATCGCGACAAAAAAAAAAAAAAATCTTCCAGACCCATTTACCATGTTTTTTCTAGAAATGCACACATAAAACGATGTTAGCCAAAAACAAAACTTTAAACAAATTCCATAAACATTTAAAGTCCCTGATTTTACTAAAATAAAGTCATTCAATATCCGACATTTGAAAATTTGGCAGGCAAAAATGTGCTATTTCCAGATATTTTTTTTTCACTTTTCTCTTATGACACATATGTGCTGGTGGGAAATTTAAAATAGCCCAGTTGACAATGGAAGAGCACCAGTTAAAGTAATCCTGTTAAAAACTTAAATTCACTTTTAATAAAGAATCAAATTGCAGTCAAAAACACATAGAGGGTTACTAAGCCTAGTCACTATTCTTGGGGGAGGATGAACATTCACTCCCCCTTCCCTCCCAGGATAAATATCACTGGTGAATTAGAAAAATCAACAAGTCTTTTAATTCGGTTGTGGGTTAGAGGGACCCAGCTGTTCTACCGGGTGGTGACCCTTTCTCTGGCTTAGGGGGACTATCCTGATCTGAGTTTAACTCCAATTCCTGTAACTTCTTCCATAACTCCTCTCGCTCTTTCTCTTTTTTCTTTTCCCTGAAACGAAAGATCGAAATTATAACAACATAGTCAGCTAAAAAAGGGAAAAGGCCATAGTTAAATTTCGAAAGAGGACAAAGTCAATTTTCCAAAACAAGCACTTGTGTCCTGGATACTACTACTACTACTACTAATAACTCACTGCAGCACCACGCCACCTGAGGCCAACACAGCTACGCACTCTCCTCCTTCAAACTAATCTACTCAACCTAATCTAATCCCATTTCCTTTAAATCTGTCTTTATGACATCCTCCCAACCCAGACGAGGACGACCTGCCTTCCGTGTAGCCCCAGACGGTTGGCCAAAAAGGACAATCTTTGGCAATCTGGAATCCTTCATCCTCAGAACATGGCCTAGCCATCTCAACCTTTCTTTCATTATAGCCCTAGAAAGCTGGATTGAACCACATTTTTTGTACAACATACTGTTTGAAATACGGTCAGTCAGCCGGATACCCAGAACAATCCGTAGGCAATTTCTCTGGAAAACATGCGTGTCGTTCCAAAACCCAGAATTAAAACAAGGGATTAGGCAAAAGTATAAAAATTGAAAAGCCATAACTAACACCCTTTCTTTTCTTTCCATGCTACATATGTTCTAGTTAAAACAGGCCAGTTAAAAAAGGACCCATATGTATTTATGTAGTGGAGTCAAAAATTGAATGAGAATTGATAAGCTATGCTTGAGTCCCTTTCTCCTTTTTCCCCTGAAACATAGAATGAAGTTAAAACAGAAAAGCCAACAAAAAAAGAACAAAGCAATTGTCAAAATTATGAAGAAGACAAAGTTAACTTTCAAAAACAAACACTTTATTTCCTGAGTTACCTGGATAAATTTTTAAATAATGCGTTCCTTCAAAACCCAGAATTAAAAATGACTTCGACTGAAATTTAAATTATCTACTAGACTAGATCAAAAATTTATCAGAATATAAAAACTATAATTGACACTTTCTCTATTTTCGTTTACATGAAAAAAAGAAAGAAAAAAGACATACATTTATGTAGAGGACAAAGTCAACTTTATATAAATTAGACAAATAAGATAAAAATTAAATAAAAACGAAGAGCTATCATTGAAACTCTTTCTTCTTTTTTAAACAATATTTCAATAATGATAAATGGTTTTATTAGACAATAAAAAAAAAACAATAAAAAAATACTGGATATTCTGAACATCTATATAGTGACCATCATGAGGAGATATACTGTTTTTCACTCTCTAATAAAACGATTTATCCCTATTTGAATTGTTCTGTATCGTCATGTAATGGCAGTGTAGTCTTCAAAAATGTCTATTTTTCCTCTTTTTTTTCCTCCGAAGCAAAAGTTTTGGTTACTTATTCCATATATGAGGGAGCGGGAACGTGCTCAAAAGTTTAACTAGAATCAGAAGCTTTCTTGAAAGTACTTTAAAATTCCACATATGAATACTTTAGCACTCAAAACCTATAATAAAATTCTTCAGTATGCGAGTGGGGTTACGCCCTCCTCCACTCTTCACGCTAATTTTTTTAGTACTTTTAAAAAAGTTTCTGATTCTAGCCCTTATGTTCTGATTCCTAATCAGAACAAGTTTCAGAAACCAAAGTTTAAAGAAGTTTGATTCCAAGTTTCTGATTCCAGCCCATGAAACACAGCCCTTGTGTTTCAGGAATGCGTCATGACACTCTATGCCGCGTTGCTTAGCGTTTTATTTGTACTTATATCTAGAAATCAATTCATGATTAAAGTTTTAGTAAGACGTTTTACTTAGCCGATTCAAGAAAATGGGAGGCATTTTCTCGTTCAGAATTAATGTTTGAATGACAAATGTTGCTTTTTTCTATTGTTTGCTCAAATCTTCAATACCTCACTTTTTACGCTTAACCTTTTAAGTACTTTCAAAAAAAGCTTCTTCTAATTGTTCTAACTAACCGAACATAGTGTTTCACGAGTCGTTCTTAAAGGATTAGGGCGAACGCCATATTTTAGCGTAAAAAGCAAGGTGTTGAGGAGGAGCAACCCCTCATATACGGAGCAATTTCTGTTCATTTTAAGTTTTGATCTTGCTCCTTAATTTAAGTTGAAAAAAAAACATTTATTTACTCCTGATCGTCTTTTAAACAATGCCAGAAAATCTGGCTACACTCCCACGGAAAAATTCCTCTTCCCCACGAATTTATTCTGTAGACAATTCAATCCCAGTGAAAATTTACCCCGGACAATTACCCTTAAAATCTCCACTCGTAAGATTGAGTCGGCAAGAAGAAAGCAAGACATAAAAAGAATTTAGCATAGGAATTCTGACAAATTCCTCCAGTTTATGCATATATATCCAGTGTGATATAGATTTAGAATTTAAGTTTTAATACGATTCAAGTATAATTTAATACTATTTACTTTAATGCAATTCAAGCTCTGTAATTTGAGCTTTGTGAGTCCGAGCTAACCCATATCCAGAATAAAAAATGACACGGACTTTCATGAATGATATTAACCAGAATTTGCTTGGAAGCTGGACATCAACATTTATCTCTAGATCTTTTTTTCTTCTTTCTTTTCTGAACGATTTTCGATCGTAAAAAAAAAAAAAAAAAAAAAAAAAAAAAAAAAAAAAAAAAAAAAAAAAAAAAAAAAACTTGATCTCACAATCGATTAGTAGCTAGGGAACAAGACCGTATCCAGTGGGGGTGGGGGTACCGAGTTTGAGCCCCCACCCCAAAAATTTTTCTCGCCCGTAAAAACGTAACAAAATGCAGAGAAACGAATTTTTGAAGCATTTTTCAAAGCTTTCTTTTAAAAACTTAAAAAAAAATTACAACAAATAACGCGTTGCAGCTAAAGGCAGAATAAAAATTTACACAAAAACAAGGGCTTTGACTGAAATTTAAATTACCTAGTGGCCAAGTTAAAATTATTCAGAAATTGAAAACTAATACCTAATAAATGATCATATACATTATCATGAATCAAGCAAAACCTGCAATGTGGTTGCACAATTTACAAATGCTTGAAAGTGCTTATAAGTCTTGGTTCGTGATGGGGACACCCGTGTATAAACCGTGAATAATACCCGTGTGCTATTTCTCTAAACTAGTGGTGGCCAGAGCCATCTAGAGATGGCAGACTATGGGTCATTCTAAGATTTCCTTCTGCAGAACTTGAAAGCCCAAATTTAGATGATCCCGCCATGTATTTCCTTCAACACCCTGCTCTCCAAAGTTTGAAAAAGTACTCACCAGGGTAGGAAACAAAAAAGAACTCATTTTTTCAAAATTAGTTGTATTTAAAAAGCCTTTAGCCTACTCTTATTTTAGTAAATTTTAATTGCATTAGCCTAGCTTATTCGTAAGATGATTATATAAGAAGGTGATTTCATTCAGTAAAAATTACTATTAAATTATTATAGAAACCCCTTAGCCGAAGTCATCCAGGGGGCGGGGTGGGGGGGGGAACTCCAACCTCCATAAGGACACACAGAAAATTTTTGTTAGGTTTTGCATGTGCATGGAGCCCATGCCAGGCAAAACCAGTAAAACCACTAGTCCTACTTTTTCTTTGAACTTCCTTGTCATATCACCACTAGGCTATAATTAAATAAAAAAAAAAACAAGGTTTTCACCTGAAAGTAAGAAGCAACATTGAAAATCAAAACGAACAGAAATTATTCAGTATGTGAAGGGGTTGCCCCCTTTCAATACCTTGCTCTTCAAGCTAAATTTTAGCACTTTTTAAAAAGCTTCCTAATCTAATTAAATGTCCCTTATGTGTCAGGAGATGTTCTTAAAAATTGGGACAAACAGTCAAAATTTAGCGTAAAAAGCAAAATATTGAGGATGGGGGCAACTCATTAATATACAGAATAATTTCTGTTTGTTTCGAGTTTTAATGTTGCTCCTTAATTTTCGATAAAAAAAAACTTTTTTTTTTTAAATTCTGTGTCGTTGTTCAAATAATGCAGGTAAATCTGCCTCTTAAAAATAGAGCCGAAATAATCTTCAGGTTTAAACAATTCCACTGTCTTAGGTAAATTCAATGTTTTTTTTTTTACTTGAAGTTTTTTGTTTTGTTTTTTTTAATAGGTATCGTATAAACATGCACCAAATTTCTGGGTCAAGTGATGGCCAAGGCCGTACAAAAGGGATGGGGGAAGAAGAGGGCTGAAATAGCTCTCCAGCGAGTGTTCGAGAAAAAAATTATCGTATGTTTTACTAAAGTAGCGAATCCACGCCAACCATAATTTGTTAAATGTATCTGGATTTGATGATTTTGAAGGAATCAACACAAACTTAGCAATTCTACTGGATGTTGGTGAAACGATTACACAGGCATTTGGGTCAGTGAGTGTATTGGGATTTCGCTTCAGGAATGTACCAGAACTATCCTCAAGATATATACCAAAATTCAGTTCAGAAAATGTAATAAAGTTTTTACTAAGGAATCTTTTGAACTTTGTTTTGAAAGCCTACCAAAACTTGGGAAAGAGAAACTGCTGATTTTTTTAAGAGGATCTTAGAAAAAGTTTTGCTTAATGAGTCTACAAGAGTGCAACAAAGGGAATATACTAAGTAACAACTTACTAGGAGCCTGATCAGGGAATCTACTCTAGTTTTACCAGTATATATATAATATATATATATATATATATATATATATATATATTGTTCTAAATTTGTTTTTTCATAGGTATGTATTTGGGGGTGATACCTAGCACGGGGATACCGTAGGGAATTTATGGCAGGCATGCCACTTGCCTGGGTAGGGAATTTAAAGTTCCGAAACCCTATAGGCACACACCCCATAGGTGTGTATATATATATATATCACGAAAAGAGAAATCACCAATGCAACAGCACAAACACAAAAAAAAAAGAAAAAAAAAAGAGAGAGACAGAAGGAGAAAAGGAAGACTGTTTTCCTAAATTGTCTGTAATATATATATATATGCATCAAGTACCTCGTAGAAACCAAGGTATCCGGGAGAAACATATTTAAAAACTCCTTAATGGTGATTAGAATGAAGCAATAAGAGGGTACAAACGGTTTAGCCTTAGCCGACCATGGTAAGTACATATGAATATTTTCTTTAAAGATGTCACTAAGAAAAACTTTCGGTAGAATCTCAAGGAATGCTGAAAGCCCCAGTGGTAACAAGTCCCTCCCACACATGAGACAAAAATACGAAAATATCAGTGCCTTAAACTTACCACACAACTTTTGTGGTGACCTTTTTTTAAAGCACAGCTAGATCTTTTTGGGGAAGCTCGTCAAATTCACGTAATTACACCAACACTGGGGGGAGGGGGGCTTCAGATCAGTCACTGAATTGATTAATTTTTTTCTGAAACGAGCCAATTAGATCCTTAAACCCAGAGGCAAGAGGAGAGGAGGCGATCATAGAAATGAGACCATAGAGGGTCCAATAAGATCCTTGGATCCAAAAGGGAGGGGGAGAGGAAGCTGAATAGGCAAACAAAGACAAACGCATGAAGATTTAACAAAATAAAGGTCAATAAAGCAAAATTTAAAGCTCAAACTTCGACTCCTTTCTGTGCTCATGTATGGACGCGAGACATGAGTATTGACTAACAATTTGAAAAACGAATACAAGGTGTCGAAAATAATAGACTTCGGCAGATTCTGGGTATCCACTAGTCTCAGAGGATTATGAACACCTTCATACATGAAAAAAAAAAAACAAAGCAAGCATAAATAGTCGAGAGAATACAAAGTAGTTGATGGCGGTATTGGAGCCATATGGTCCGTATGGGCGATGCCAGGCTCCCTCGTACTGTTTGGTGCTGGGTTCCTCCCAACATTAGAGGATGTGGACGGATAAAAATGTCACTTGGCCGACGCCTAGAGAGAAAGGCTACACTTGCAGGCACACTTTTGCTTCGCATGTGTCCGCAGGCTCTTCAGAGATCGTCGTGGAGGGGCACCGTTGTCGCCTTATGCGCCACCCGGCGTGGGAGGAATCAAGTTTATGGCTTTGAGAATCAAAAATAAATAAAAAAAAAACGTAAAAACTTACTTTTGTCTATCGGCTTTATAAGTAGCTGTCAATTCATCAAAGAGTTTGGCATTCATTTCCATAAAAGTTTTAAGGACATTATATACAAGTGCGACGATTGTCTGATTCCAATGCTCTTTGCTTATTCTGTACAGTGCAGGAAATAATATTGGCATTATTACAGCATTATTCTCTTCAATTAACGACATTATATACTCATTATTCCAGAAATATAATGCTCTTTCGGCAACCTAGAAAAGTAAAGGACTGACATTAAGCAAAATCCTTAGACCCAAAACTATCAAGGAAGGCCGTATTCAGGATTGTGTCGAGGGAGGAGGGGGTTGGGGGGTTACAAAAATTTCGTAAAACACAACAATAATTTTTTTTGGCTACCTTTTTTTCAAGACGGACAAAATTAGGAGGGGGATGAAATCAGTTAAACTCCCTCCCCCTCCCTTAGATCCAACCATGCAGTCAATAAATGCTTATTAAAGTCTCAAATAACAACGCTTTAAAGCGATAACACTAGATACACAAAAAAAAATGAAAAAAACAAATCTTGACCATTTACACTAAACGGCAACACCGCTTACATTGAACCAACATTTCTAAATATTTTTCACAGAATTCAATGAGGGGAGGGAGAGCTCGTTAAAAAAAATCACAGAGGGGCTTCACCTCCCATGAAGCTATTCACAACAAATCAGACACAGACATGCCTAAAAGGAAAGAAAAGCAAGAAGCTCATTACTTAACATGACAATATACGTTCAACATGGCCCACCGGCGTGTGTACATGTCCCGTGAGGTGCAAACTTTCCCCCAGTGATGGGTTAAATTGCATGGTTAGGGAACACAATCAGGGGAGGATCCGCTATAAGAGAACAACTGCAACAGGGTGTAAATTAACAATTCTTCAGGGCTTGGTCTGCTTTGGCGGGCATTTTCGGTCTGGAAAAACCTCTTCTTAGCTGAATTATCTACAACGGGTTGTCTCCACACAGCAGCATAATATTTGTAGGCATTAATATATACTGAGTCGGAGGTAATAGGCTTGGGACTGTCTATGCAGGATTTCAACTCTTGTTGATAGAAGAGCATTACCAAGTGCTGAAAACCATGTTATGACCAAGACGGACCCAGGATTGTAAAGTCCATTCATTCTGGAGGTCCCCGTCATGCACGGTATCGGGGACTATTGCTTATCCTGAATATGAAGATAAGAACTTGGGATTATACGACGTTAAAAAATAACAATCGTATCGACATTTTGACTGACGAATTCAGACCAATCGAACTGGGCTTATTAGGAGTTTCGGGAACTCATATCCCAGGGATAGTAAGCATGAAATTCGTTGATACAGAATTTATTTACTCAGACAGGAAGGATGGGGTACATGGACAGGAAGTAGTCTTTGACTTAAGGCTCCTGCCACATGGGGTGCGGCGTAGAGAGCTTCGCAACTTGACTTCTCCAGGCGGACCGGTCTGCTGCTAAATGAGACGCGCTGCTATGAGACAGCAATGTTGGCCATCACCAAGAATTTGTCGAGGCTGTCTTTCCACCTTGTCCGAGGTCTGCCCCTCGGGCGAGACCAGCCATGGGCTTTTGGGTCGAAGTCGTACACTATTCGGGCTGGCGTTGATGTCGGCATTCGTAGGAGGTGTCCGAACCATCTGAGAGACCTCTGCGCTATCTGGACGGAGAATGGCACCTGGGAGGTGAGAGTAAGCAACCTTGCGTTGCTTACAAAATCATCCCACCGGAATCCCTCGATCCGGCGAAGCTGTTTCGTCTGACAGACGTCTATCATTTTAAGGATGGTTGATTTGAGGGGCCAGGTTTCCGCCGCGTAGAGCAGGACGGAACTTACGGATGCGTTATAGATTCGCATTTTCGTACGCCTTGAGATGTGCGGCATTCTCCATAGACTGTTAAGTCTACCGACGATGGAAGAGGCTTTCGATATTCGGCTGCATACCTCTTCGTCTACGGAGCCATCATTGGACAGCACAGAGCCGAGGTAAGTGAAGTTTTTAACGACTTCAACAAGTGTTCCGCAGACAGTTATGGTATCAGGGTGCGAGACTGGACCTGGGGGTTCAATTGCCATAATCTTAGTTTTGAGCCAGTTGATTTTCAGCCCCACTTTTGCTGCCTCTTCCTTCAGGACTTCCAGAGCGTCGGTCAGCTGGTCGATTGAGTCGGCAACGAGAGCAAGATCGTCTGCGAAGTCCGCATCCGTCAGAATGCGATCTCCAAACTGCAGACCAAAGGGCAGGCGATTTGTAGTTCTTGTCATCACATAGTCTATCACACAATTGAACAATTCCGGGGCGGCGGCACACCCTTGGCGAACGCCAGTTTTGATATTGAATGTCGTGCTCCGTTTTCCGTTGACTTGGACGCAACTCTCGGTCTCTTCGTACAGCTTTTCAAAAAGCTTGCAGTATTTATCTGGTAGACCCGTCGATTTAAGTATTAGCCAAACAGAGTTGCGATCGACGGAGTCAAAAGCAGCTTTGAAGTCTACGAAGGCCACGTATGCGTTCCTCCTGAATTCTCTAGTTTTCTCAATTAACTGGCGCATAGTGAAGATTTGTTCGACAGTGGACCTCCCTGGCATAAATCCGGCCTGCTGAACTCTCCTTTTTCTTCGGAGGATACTCGTGCATCTGTCTAGCAGGGTCATGGCAAAGAGCTTTCCAGGGACTGAGAGAAGGGTTATACCTCTGTAATTAGAGCAGATGCTCTTGCTTCCCTTTCTCTTCCAAAGGGGCAGGATTATGCCAAGTCGCCAGTCCTTCGGGACCCATTCTGTGCGCCACACCACGGAAAACAACATTTGCAGCCAAAGTAACATCGCCGGTCCAGCATACTTCAGGAGCTCAGCGGATACTCCGCATACGCCTGCCGCTTTGTTATTCTTTAGACGTTTCAGAGCAGAGTGGATTTCTGCTGTCGTGAAGGTAATCTCTGGTTCGTTTGACGGCACTTCCTGAGTGCTGGCAGCTAGGCGTGCGAGTTCCTGGTCAGTCTGTGCTACAGCATCGGCATTGAGGAGACTTGAGAAGTGGTCTTTCCATCGACTGACCTGAGCGGCCTCGTCACTAAGTGGCTGGCCGTCCGCAGAGACAACAGATGCAACTGAGGGGGCTTTGTCGCTTGAGAGGTCACGGAGGTGCTTGTAGAGGCTCCCGACGTCCCCTTTCATGGCTGCGCCCTCCAGCTCGTTTGCCTTCCTTTCCACAAACAGTTTCTTGTCTCGCTGTATCAGCTTGTTGCGGACACCATTGAGGCGCCTGTAGGTCGGCATGTCGCCCAGAAGCCTTGCCTTGCGTCTCTGCTCAATGACGTCAAGCGTATCGAACTGAACCCACGCTTTCTTAGCACGCTTCGCCCTTCCAATATTTGCGGTCGCTGACTCCAGGACATTCTTCTTAAACGAGATCCATGCGTCCTCAGAACTTTCAGATGGCAGGAGTGCGTCGAAGCGGTTCGAGACATCAATGGCATACTTGGACCGTATCTCTTGATCGGAGAGACGAGAGACATCAATCTTGGTCGGTCTAGGTTGCGAGCGCTGGGCTTGGAGCCTCAGTCGCATATTAGCTACAACGAGGCGATGGTCAGTGTTACCAATCTCGGCTGACCTGTACGTCCTGCAGTTACTAATCGAGGATCTCCATCTCTGTGAGACAATGATATAGTCGATCATTTTTTTGGTACGGCCGTCGTTGCTGTACCATGTGTATTTGTGGATATCCTTCCTTGCGAACAGCGTGTTCGTAATGACAAGGTTATGCATGCTGCACAGTTGAAGGAGCCTTAGCCCATTGTCATTTAGAGGGTCCGGAATAACTGGTCCGATGACTTGCCGCCATAGGTCGTGGTTGTCGCTCACTGTTGCATTCATATCACCCAAAAGGATGACAATATCGTGGGGGGATATCATGGACAGTTCATTAGCCAGGGCAGAGTAGAAAGTTACTTTTGCTTCGTCGTCGGCTTCATTTGTCGGAGCATAGCAGACAAGGACTGTCATATTTCCTTGCTTATGACTCAGTCGAGCATTAGCTATTCTATCCGAGACGGGAGTAAATGACAGTAGACACTTTATGGACTTGTTATCAAGTACTAGTCCGACCCCATTTCTCCTAGTCGTTGTCTGTCCAGACCATAGAAGGTGGTATCCCTCACCTATGGGATCAGTCCCATTCCCGACTAGGTGGGTTTCTGTTATTCCAGCAATAGAGATGCGGAATCGCTTCAGTTCCATCGCCAGAAGCGTCTTTGCTCCGGGAAAGTTCAATGTCAATACATTCCAGGTGGCAATCCGGAGGCCACCATGGTCAAGGAGATTCAAACGCTGGTCATTTCTCAGTCCAGGGGCGAGCAAGGGTCGTGATGGGATAAAAGAAGATCGGTCATCCGAGGCAGTTGCTAAGCTATTCATTGCAATCGATTTCAGGTGGAGGGTTGCAGGCCCAACCGACCCTAGGCCTGGATTCTGATTAGAGCCAGGATTTACCTGGATACTGAGAATCCTGGGGTGGGCTCCACCCACCTCATGAGGTTGAGGCCACCCTGATCGGAGCGATTAGTTAGGGGAAACCCCATATCCAGAGGTACGTGGTCAACAGACATTGTCTGCATCATTCCGGACGAACTCCATCACCTCATGATGAATAAGGAGGCTGCCAAGTCTTGTTTAGACTAGGAAGGTATTAATAACAGAACATTAACCACTCATTTTATTACTAAAAAGTACAGGGTATCCGTTACAGTAGTACATGCCCCTGTAGAACCGACAGACGAGATGACTCAGATGAATTTTACTTTCAATTAAAGGAGAAAATAGGTAGGGTCTTAGGTGACAATATGGTGTTTTTGTTAGAAAATTTTAACGCCCAGGTCAGTAGGAATAGAGATAGACGGCATCCTAGTCTAGGTAAATTTAGTGTAGGAAAATAAAACAGCAATGGCTAAAAACTGCTACTATTTTTTAGATATAACAATCTAGTTATAGCTAATGCGGTGTTTGGTCATAAAATGGCGGATAACTTAATGTGGTATTTCACGTTATGGTAAGACAGCAAACCTTGTTGGTTAAGTTATTGTATACCTAAGACTGGGAGGATCAATACAAAATTCTAGGGTATAAATAACTGCTGTTATTGGTTTTAAAAGTAAAGATCACCATATAATAGCGTCTAGGGTTAATTTAAAGCTAAAATTTTGGAAGGGTAACTACCTCAAGGGAAGTCATGATGTTGGTAGGCTCCAGGATGAAAATTTGAGACACTTTCCAGGAAGAAAAGAATACTCAACTTGAGAGTTTAAAATTTGAAAATGTGGAAGATAGATGAAACAATTTTAGGAAAACAATTTTTAAAGTTGCTTATTTATTTAAAATAAGAATATGTTATTAAAATATGAACTAGTGAGGGATGAAGAGGAGGTCATGAGTAAAATTGCCGAGGATGTGGAAGATACAGCTAGACGGCTTAATAGTTAAATATTGTACTGGTAGGTTAATAAATTGAGAGGGAGTAGTCAATCCAGACTTGTCCCAGTTAAAGAAAGAAACGGTGCCGCAATTACTGATAAGGAAAGAGTTAAAGAGAGACGAGAAGAACATTTTGAGATGATGCTTAACCGAGATAGAGTTGCAGGAAAAGATATACAGGGAAAAGAAAAAGTTTGTGATACCTTGGATATGAAGAAAGATTTATTTTGTGAAGAAGAATTAGCGACAGTACTAAAAGGATTAAAAACTAATAACGTTCTGAGTGTTGATAGTGTGGTAAATGAGTTTCTTAAATATGGTGGCTCTGAGGTTAGAAATAAGCTACTGTAGATTATGATAGATGGATAGATAATTTTTATTTGCAACAATTAAATAAATAAATATGACAAACCAGTGCCCATGCCTGGTGGCATACTTTAGCACTGAAAATGTTACAATGTTACATACACTACGAAAATAAAAACTAGCATTGACTGTTACTTACATTAGCACTGACAAAATAAAAATAAATCAAGCCAAAGTAAATACAAGCCTACAGCATCAGCGTAAATATACAACAAAAAAAAAAAAAAAAAAAGAAAAAAAAAAGAAAAAAAAAAAAAAAAAAAAAAAAAAAATCCCCGCAACATATTAAACACAAAACACATAATCATTTGATATTTAATTAAATATTTGAAAACCTGTCATAACTTACATATAAATCCGTCATACCTTTACTCCTCGCACCCAATAATTTTGACAAATTTAAACTTTGCGATTATATTTTGCAACTTTTTAATAAATAGTAAATTCATTAATTCTGAAAAAAAAAATTCATCACTGCTTTGTTAATTTTTTTTTTATTATTTTAATAATTTTCAAAAATTATGTCATATAATTTTATTAAGTTATATTATTATATTAAAAAAATATGAATCATATGAATATGATTTTTGAAAAAGGGAAAGTATCGATTTTAGGAAAACCTTAATTAAACCACTGTATAAGAAAGGTGATAAGAGTGAGTGTGGTAATTATCGAGACATTAGTCTGGTCTATGTAGGTAGCAAACTATTTAGTAATGATACATTTTGAGACTGAGAGATATGTAGACAAAGTTATAAGAAAGGAACAGCGCAGTTTTAAAAAAAGATAGAGGGTGTGTCGACTAGATTTCTACTCTAAGGTTAATGAATAAGAAGTGCTTGAGTTGTCAAACACCTTTGGTCCTCATTTTTTTAAGATCATGAGAAAGCGTTCGATTACATATTACCCTTGTATGGTATACAAGGTAGATACATCGAGGTGATTAGTGCTATGTACGAGAATAACACTGCTTCGGTTAAGGTAGGAAATGAGGTTAGCAGCTGATTTCGTATTGAATCAAGAGTTAAGGATGGTTGGGTTTTATCCCCCTTTATATAGATCATGTTGATGGACTTTGTCTTAAGGAGCACAGGAAAGGGAATGGGAGACCAAGGAACCAAATAGAGGGGAAAACTCCACTGGACTTAATGATTCAAGCATCCCAGATGAAAGTGCGAGCAAAATGGATGAACTTTTAGAGGTTTTGCAAATTCAGGGTGCTAGAATAGGTTTAAATTAATGTTAAGAAGACTAAGTCACTAAGGCTAAGAATAAGCGAAGATGAAAAGGTGACGTTGGGTAAAGAAAAGACTGATCCGGTGGACAGTTTCACTTACCTTGGTAGTATGAATAGTAAAGACGGTGGGAGCAGTGAAGATATTCAAAGTAGAATAGCTAAGGCTCAGGGTGTTTTTCACAGTTAAAAAAAAGTTTGGAAGAATAGAAAAATAAGTTTGCAAAACAAGATTAGAATATAAGAAGTTACAGTGATGACAGCGATCAAATATGGCTCTAAAGCATGGGCACTCCAAAAAGCGGATGAAGACTTAATTAGGATGATGTCGTAAAGAAAGATTTAAAGGATATGGGGACTTCCTGGGAGGGTGCAGAGGCTTTGAACAGATTGGAATGGAGGAGGAGCTTTCGTGGCTGTGTTGGCCATAGGCGGCTTGGTGCTGCGGTGAGTTGTTAGTAATTAGTAGTAGTAGTTTTTTCTGAAGTCTATCAGTTCGAACTTTAATATATTCGAAATTTAAATATTTTTCTTTTCAAAGTCTTTCAGTTCGAACTCTAAAGATCTCAATATTTTAAAAAACCCTTTTCTTCAGTCTTTCATTTTTAACTCTATAAATCTCGATATTTTAAAAACTTGTCTTTCAGCGACTTTGTCGTGACGTGAAGTAGGGTTATAATTAAGTTTAAAATGTAATTTAGTATGGGTACTGATGGTATTTGCGGGGTGGCTCTTGATTTTAGTATATTGATGTTACAGATGCTATATTTGTCATTTATTTAAATAGTGAAATTGCATCATATGTCACATACAGGAAAAGCCCTCGACTTTTTCTTAGCGGGATATAGTAAAGGACGACTTCAAGATCAGTTATTCAAACATGACATCTTACACTATATATATCAGTTGTCGATTTTGTCTTTTCTGAATGAACTCCTTTTCCTTCTGTCACTTCTTCTTCTTCTTCTTTTCTTTTTTTGTTATTTGTTTCTCTTATCTCTTTTTCCGTTCAATCTTTTGTTTTCTTTTTCTTTCTATTTTTATCAGTGCTTGTTTTCGAATTTTATCTGCTTAACCGATTAATAGTTAATATAGGTAAGTTTTGTTTCGTTATTTTCCTACTTGACAGGCAATAGAGCCTTTTTGGGATCTCCGATTGTGTTATTGAGTTGTTTTGTTTTTGTTTGTTTGTTGTTTTTTTTTTTTTTTTTTTTTAATGATTGCATCTGTATCTATATTTCTGAATTCTTGTATGTTTCTGAATTTTTTTTTTGTTCACACTCCAAAATCCCAAGATGTTTAAATATTTTCCCTTCTGTCTTTCTGAAGTTTTTTAGCTCCTACTCTAAAAATATCGTGATTTTTAAATCTTTTCTATCTAGTCTTTTTAGTCTTTCAGTTCGTACTCTAAAAATATCAAATTTTTTAATTTTTCCTTTAGTCTTTCAGTTCAAACTCTAAAAATCTCGAAATCTACAAATATTTTATTTTTTTCAGTCTTTCTGAAGCCTTTCAGTTTGAACTCTAAATATCCCGATATTTCCAAAACTTTTCTTTTCAGTCATTCTGAAGTTTTTCAGTTGGTACTATAAAAATCTCAAGATTTTAAAATGTTTTTTCTTCTATCTTTCGGAAGTCTTTCAGTTCGAACTCTAAAAATCTAAAAATTTATAAATATTTTTTCTTCAGTCTTTCTGAGGACTTTCAGTTCGAACTCAAAAGATCCTGAGATTTTAGCATCTTTTTTCTTAAGTCGTTCCGAAGTATTTTACCTCGTACTCTAAAAATCTCGTGATTTTTAAATTTTTTCTATTTAGCCTTTCTGGTCTTTCAGTTCATACTCTTAAAATATCAAGATATATAAATCGTTTCTCTTCAGTCTTACAGATCATACTCTAAAAATTTCGAAACTTTTAAATCTTTTCTCTTCAGTCTTTCTGGAATTATTTCAGTCTTTCAGTTCGTACTCTAAATATCTTGAGATTTTTAAACCTTTTCTCTAAGTCATTTAGTTTGTACTTCAAAGTATTGGAATTGATTTTTTTTAAAAATCAGAACAACGCATGCGATTTGTCGTATGAGTTGAAATTATTCAACGCATCCGACATTGCAGCAAAACGGATGGTTTTGCGTCGTTTGTCGCGAGATTTGTGTCATTTGTCGCAAGGATTTTGTCGCAGGATTTTGCACGAAATCGCAGCAGGGGGAACTGTGTCTAACACTCAGTTGTATGTTCTTTCCCCCCATTACGATGCACTTTTTGACCTTTGCATAAGGTAGGGCTCCCACCCAATATGTCTAACCAGTCGTCAAAATACTGCAAAGTATTTCAATCACAACGTTTTCGCGGCAAAACAATAATTGGTGATCTTCTATAATACTTTCTATGAGTTACGAGTATATGAATTATGATTTTTATTTTCTATATATTTTGCTTGGTGGTCAATTGAGTTTTTGGCAGTTTCGGTGATAATACCAAAAACATTTCGTTTTCGAAAAACGCCGATTTCAAGAGGGAATAAGAGTATTGTATTTCCAATCTGTATTTATTGGTGAATAGAACTCTGAACTCTGAATGAAAACAAATAGTGGCAAATGATCCTAACGGGACCGTCTCTCTTACTCCCACTTGACCTCCCGCCCTCCACTGTACGAATTCTCTGATATTCCAAAAGACCAGATTTATGATCATAACCAGTGGGTATAACCGTTCACTTGTAGTCGTAATCATCATTAATATGATCTTGGATGTTAATAGAACTTTTTATCCAAATAAGAATTCACCCATTGCAAAATAATTCAACAGTCACCATTGGTAAAGATTAACTGCCGATGTATCTTACCAAGAGCAATTAAACTGCTTAAAATGATGAAAAGCTCTACCATTAATTCGTCATTAATGACCATCGTCATTAATGACGATGAAAAGCTCTACCGTCGTTGTAGCTTTCGAAGAATTTTTTTAAAGGAAAATAAACAAGATTTTTAATCTTGTCTTCAAAGACAAGACATTCAAAGACAAGATATTTTGCTGTACTCGGCAACCAGAGACCCCTCCCCTGAATCCACGACTCAACAATGGCTGACTGAATCAAAATAAGTTTTAGAATAGAGCAGTACTTAAAGGAGAAGAAGTACTTACTTGAAAGTGAGGACTAGACATACATTTTGCAATCTGTTTAAATAGAGGTTCTTGAATTTTAACAAATTGAGAAGGCTCTATCACATCCAGGATTTCTTCAACTTCCCCAAGGAACATGACCTGCACACAAAGTAAGAAAATTAGGTAAAATAAACAAGAAAACAAGACTTTCTGGACAATTTCCACAAAATTTACATTTAATGATTGTTCCTAATTTAATGTTAATATTTTTTCTTTGCTAACCCAAATGTTTAAAACAATAAAATATATAGTCTTAAATTCTTCCCTGAGAAAATACATATAAAATCAAAGAAAAAGGAAGCAAACTCCAAGTTTTTTTTCTACTATTAAAAGATATATGACCTAACAATACTAGAAATATCCCTTTACTGCCAATAGATATGATAAAAGGCATTTTTTTTTATTTTTGGAACACTAAACGTCCCCACTTATTAAATACTTTATCTTATTTATATTTATTGAGTTTTCACCTTAACCCATCAGATATGCAGAACTTTGGTTTGCTGTAAAAAAAAAAAAAAAAAAAAAAAAAAAAAAAAAAAAAAAAAAAAAAAAAAAAAAAAAAAAACAACAAAGAACGTTACTACGTCAAGTTATTTTCCTTAACTTACAGATACATTTTCACACGAGTACATTCTTTTTTATATAAAAACCTGTGGTAAAGCCTTGGTGGGAGGAATAATAATTTCCGTAGTATTATAAATAATAAGATAAAAAAAAAAAAAACAAAAAAAAAACAAACAGGAAACTTACAACAGTTGTGTTGAACCAAACCAGGGCTGAAGGGCAGTTATTCCTGGGTAAAATTATTAAAAACTCAATCTTTTGTCTAGCTTGCATCGTTATTTAGTTAATATTATACTTTGGTCTAAGTTAACGTTCAGTGTTTCTTTTCTTTTTTTTTATTACACCAAACTTCGTTTTACGTTTTAGATAGGTTTCAAGAGACTCGTTGGAACTGACCAAATCTTACGGTGTGTCTAAATAAATCGTACCCCCGCTCCACGTATTGCATTGATCACTAAAATAACTTAATTAGTTGATCAACCATGAATAATACTACATTATTTTACTGATTATAGTATTATCAATATTATTTATTCTTTATTTACTTACTTAGGTCCAAAGTCATCCTCATGGGACGTTGTTTAATAACTGGGTTATTCTGACGCTGTCGAACGTTTTGTACGAACGTTTTGTCGAACGCCCCGTCAACCGTTTTGTGCCCTGGTTTGTGAACAGAGGCCATTGAGATCCCACAAGGGCAATTTTTGGAAAACAGTTCGACTCCATTTGCTTTACGTGGAGCCATTTGATTACTGCTTCTTGATTCTGTTGAAAATTGTTTCAGCGGACTGGAGCCTTAGCTGTATTTCATTCATGATACAGTCGGTGTATTTGATTTTCACAATGCAGAGATGACATCTCATCTCGAATCCTAAAAGTTTTCTCGCGTCTGATGTTTCAAATCTCAATGTTTTGCATCCATAACCGTGTAGATGACAAGGCTATGAAATAGGCTCAGTTTCAGTTTGTTCAATGCATAACTCTTTTTTAAGAGGTTGCTTAGTCTTCGGAATTGCTAACAGGTACAATCAATCAATCAATCAATCTGTTTATTAAGAGAAAATAAATAAAAATTACAAAGCAAGTAATCGTTTTGCACTAGAGCTACGACAATTATCAAAGGAGAGCAGATAACCTAGGTACAATAACAGGACGTCATTCACAGTTCCCACTTATCTATTATTTTATTATGTTATGATATAATTCAATATCATTTGAAATTAAATAATACTATTTTGTCTTGTTACTTCAGTCCCCCATTTTGCATACAAGTCCAGTCAACATTGTCTGTCAGGATTCAACCCAGAAATCTCGATCATCCCTTAAGTTCTATGACTTACCTTAATTCTGACCCAAGATTGATGGATGGATGGATGGATGATAGACTATCTATCAACAAGGGAAAATGACATCATTTTTATACATTCCTGGAAAAGGCTTATGCCAGTTGTGCCTGTCTCTCACTCAGATTATCAACAGTCTTAGCCTTTTCTCCAAGTAGCCATGGATTGATGGCAACTGGATTTTAATTTAATTAATTCAAAGATCATGCTATACATTTGCAGTTTTTTTTTTTTAATAACCAATTGTATGTAAGGGCGCCCTCTATTTCTGTTCATCTTCGATCTGTTTCAATTTTTTAAATCATTTTTTTTACATCACCGACTCGCTATCGATGCTTTTGGTGTACTGCAACTTTTTTTATAGATAAATTACTTAGCAACTATCCCTGAAAATCAACAGGGTAAAATATTTCCCTCGTCAACTCTGATCACTCACTACTAGAATTCGGGTTGCTATTAATTGCTTTTCTTGCATTATTTGTTTGGCAATAAAAACTTCACATCTATTGTAGTAAGAAAAAGAGAACGAGAGAGAAAAAGAGTTAACTATTAGAATGTTTTCAGTTTAACAGAGCACTACTAGATTCATGTATTATCACCATACAGTGTTGTCAACTTTTGTGGTAAACAAAAGAAGAAAAAGTCTATTTTTCTCAAATTTATTTTATGTCTACTTAACAATAGAGTATATTAAGTAGTAGAAATACTTTAAACCTACCTCTTTTTGGGATGAGACTTTTGGCCAATACTTGAGGAGGCCTTTGATAACGGGTTCTGTTAGTGCAGCGTCCTTTTCTAAAAACTGTACAATACAATATGCCAAGTGAGGATGATACAAGCTTAAACACTTCACCTTGTGAAGAGGTAGAAGGACTTTAATTAAAAACTGTCGATGCTCCGATTTTAATGGCAGAGCGAAGCCGTTAATTATGCTGAAATAGAAATAAAGTAATCAGATTCAGGATTCAACTAAAAGTTTTTTCTCATAAAGGAATGGCGTTGTACCTGGATTCACAAAGGAAGGATGGAAGACTGCTAAAGAATATTTTGTACTAAAAAAATGTACTTAGGCTTAAAGCCTAGGGCTTTGTATTATCTTATATTGTATAATTGCATTATATTATGATATTATGAAGAGATGGTTGGGTACAGAGGGTTTCCGGGGAGTATCTTGTAAATAATAGTCTTACGAAAAAAAGCATGTGTCGTACCACAAAAAGAATTCAAGTTGAACGGTATTTTTCAAGCGTTCATTAGATTTTAAAGTATATTGCAGACACTCACCTAACAGTGTTTCAATACACGTGTTACACAATCACATTAACATAGTTCATACGATTTAGTTTACCAAATCATGGAGCTGGAATTGCCGAGGTCAAGTATATATATATAAAAAAAGCAGGAGAGCATATAATTTGAAAGAGAAAAGAAAATGTGATATATTTTTGATACTGATGTCATTTTTTCCTGAGTACTACTCTGACAAGTCACAGAGATTTTAACCTTAAAAAAAACATTTCAACTTTTAGATTCAAAGCTATAGCCCCACAGCAAAAACAGCAAAAGGTTGCTTTTTACTAGCGCACCGAAATATCTTATTGCTTGAAATGATCATTCATGACATACAAATTTTTGTCAAAGAAGTGATTGATTATTATGTATGAGGCAACAACTTGCGAGGCACAAACTAACAGCTATATTAAAAGCGGGTTAGAGCTTGAACTAAGGATCTGGCGCTTTGAAGGGGTGTGTCTAATTCCTTCTTTTTTTAATGAATTTTTAGATAGCTAAAAACCTTCAAAGATGAAGAAAAAACTAATATGGATGGAAAGATTAAACGACAGTTTTAAATAGCCTACTAGAATTTAAAATAGCATACAACGGTACATTTTCTTTCATTAGATTCTCTTCTCTTGTCTATTGGATTCAAAAAATAGTTCAGACAAATTAATCCCTTTAGAGAAAGCGTTAGGGCTCTCTATAAGGATATCGTAGGAACGCATAGATATTTAGTGAATGTTGCAGTCTGTAGAAAACCGGGGTACAAGCCCAAAAACTTTAACCTAGGCTAGCAGTTTGGCATAATTTCAGCATGAGGCTCATCAGAGGTATCCAAAAATTCATTATTTTTTTTCCCTATTTCCATCCCTAGACTACATACATGTGTCAAATCTTCGCTTCGAGGAATACACAGGTGACTTTGCTAGAATAATCCCTCAAGGAAGAGCATTGTAGGACCCTTCAGGTAAGTTAGATCAGCGTGTAGATTCTACAACTAGAGCCACCGCACTCCAGACATGGGTGCGACACTTCTTACTATGGCTGAAATTGGTTTTACGGTCGGATTAGTAAACAGCATGATCGTATTGTAGAAAAAAATTCAGATAAATGGTAATAACTGAGTGTGGAAAGAACTACTTTTCGAATGTATCAGTACATCGATACTATACTGCTGAGTATCGATTTTTTGGCATTGTGTCCAGTACTGGGCCACACTATATGTAATTTGGAGGGTGGTGAATTATTTATCAAATATAGTCAAAATAAAAAGTGGTTTAATTTTTTGGATAATGTTGGAGATGAACGTTGTTCCACCAAAGAATTAGAACACGCCAATAGACAATAGAAGCTTATACTTGTCGGAGGAACCCATGACAATACATAAATAAATTGTCAGGCTTTAATACAGAACATTCGGCCGTCTAATACAAATAAATTATAATAATAATGAGTTGCATGAAGAAATAAGAAGAGAAAAAATTGGAAATAAATGGACAAGAAAGGGACTGAGATGCATGTTAACAAACCACACGAAAGAACAAAATATAATTCAATTCAATAATTTATTCTAGCCAAACGAGTATAAAAAACAAAACGAAAGCAACAAAAAAAAATAATATAAATAAAAAAAAACAAGGAAAATACAGAAATAATAGCCAAGCCAAAATCATGAGGCTAAAACAGATTTGACCATTTTGGCAATGAAAGGCGTAAAAGAGGGTCACGAGCCTTAACAAGCTCATTATCTGATACAACAAGCACCCATGTAACAAACCCCCGAAACACAAATATTACTTGCATTTAATGGTTATAGAAGGAATCTTTTAAATATGTTTTAATAAGAGTCATTTATATTCCTATAATCATAACCAAGCCTGTTTCATAGTTTACAATTCTATTTTTACAAATTAAAGATAAGCCAGAACATGTCGACTCCATTCCAGTTACATCAAAAATTCGAACTATTACGTCTAAAATGAGAATGAAGAGAAGAACTAATGGACAATCTTGTCTTTTTTTTTTCTTTGCTTTGACTAGTTACAGGAGTTTATTTTTTTAAGTTTTTGTCCCCCTTCCCTTCGTAGATAAAAAGAAAAAATTAGGAAATTAGTCAATTTGTTTCAGAACAATTTAATTGCCATACTTTATTTTACATTCGACCCGGTGCAGTGTTAGCCCATAGCCACTATAATTACCAACAATTATGGGAGGGGCAGGAGGCACATACTTTTGATGAAACATATAAAGAAAAATTGACCTCTCCCTAGGTTTTGAAAAATACCTTTTTTAATATTCATAAAAAAATTAAAAAAATAATATTAAGAAAAATCAAAGAAACTATAGTACGAGAAGTGATTATCTACCCTGAAAATAGGACCGTATCCAGGATTTTTGTTCAGGGGAGAGGGGGAAGGAAGTTACACAAAAAATCTTCAAAAAACGCATCATGAATTTGTTTATATGCATTTTTGTTATGTTTTTACGAGTCAGGCAGATATTTCCTGGGGAGAGGGGGGGGGGGGGAATTAAAACCCTTCTCCTTCAGCCTTGTCTTCACATTAAGTCTCAGGTAAAGAGTATCAGAGGTTTTCGGAAATTCCAAACAAACCACTTTAGTCCAGACAAGGAATAGAAAACATTTTAATATTTTTTAACATTTTAATACAGTTTACTTTAGAATTATCGGATTACTAAAATTATTGCTATGCAGGGAAGGCATAGGGAGCACAAAAATTTCATCTGATTAATAAATTATTTTTATTTTAATTAAAAAAAAAGTTAATTAAATTTGAATTTAAGGAAACCTACGCTAAGACATGTTACTTGTAATCTTCTGAAGCAAGATTAAGCTCTTTTTTTATTGGAATCCATTACTTAACACATAAAGGGAAGGGATGGGGAGGGGTTAGCCATGGGTAGGATTTTTTAGATTTTTACTACTTTCTTTTGTGAGGAAGCTGATTTTTCTCTGTTACCACACAAACAACCTGCGTAAGGGGTTTCCTCTGAGAACCTTTTAAAGAGAGAAGCAGTGGGCTTTGATTTTATAGTCCAGTGGTGGATCACTATTTTATGATTTTTGAGACTTTTCAGAGCTTGTTAGAGTTCTGAAAAGTTTATTTCCCTATGAAATAAATTCCTATGAACGTGCGTGGGCTCGTTATCAGGCTGAAATTTATTTTCCTTTATGGTACTCACTAGAAAGACACCGTTGGTGCGTTGAGTTTAGCGTAAGTGCCAGTGGTTTATCGGCCTAATACAACATGACCTAACATAGCCTTCAAAAAAACTAATATTTTGAATTAAAGTATTTTTAAGCCTTTTCACATAAAAAGCTTTGTGGAATTTCTATATTCCTGCATAATAGAGTATTTCAAATGTAGGTACTCATCAACTATTATAGTTTATTTTGTGACTTTTATATATTTACTAGCTGGGTGAAACAACTAAAACGAAAATCTTAAAAAATCGCCGTTTTCATGTAACAATAGACCTAATATGGGCCCATGCAGCAAAACATATTGTCATTTTGATATCCCTGCTACTTCACTAGATTGTTCTAATAATTTTGTTTCGATTTATAATTAATTATAATATAAATCAAACACGTTTGATAACAAAGAGCTTAAGAAGGTGCAGCTTTCTTTTGAAGGTGCAGTTTCCTTTGAAGGTACGGTTTCCTTCGAAATCAATCGATTGTTATTGTTTGAATTCTCATGGACGCTAAGCGCTGTCAAATTTAATTAAACAGTTTCACTTATTTATTTTCACAGCTGAATGTGGCTATATTGACAAAATGTTATAACACCCTGAAAACCTCGTAATTTTGAAACAACCAAAATGAAAATCTTAGATAATCGCAGTTTTCTTGTAACAATATACCTAAAATGGGTCCAGGGGAAAATATGTTTTCATTTTGATATCCCTTGTACTTCACTAAATTGTTCTAATGATTTCCTTTTGGCCTATAATTAATTATAATATAAATCAAAGACGTTTGGTAACAAAGAGCTTTAGAAGGTGCAGCTTTCTTTTTAATGTGCAGTTTCCTTTAAAATCAATTGATTGTTAATGTTTGAATTCTCATGGACGCTAAGCGCTGTCAAATTTAACTAAACAATTTTGCTTGTTTATTTTCGCAGTTGAATGTGGCCATATTGACAAAATGTTATAATACGCTGAAAACCTCATAATTTAAAAAAAAAATGAAAATCTTAGAAAATCGCAGTTTTTATGCACCATTATACCTAAAATAGGTCCAGGAAAAAAAATGCGTTTTCATTTTGAAACCCTTGGTATACTTGAACGAATTGTATTAACCAAGTTGTAATTTTTTTTAATAAAAGGTAACGACTTGTATCCCCTCTTAATGTCTATATGAATATCGATTTTCAGGGAAGTTATCGGAGAACATAATTTTGAAACAACCAAATAGAAATTCTTGGAAAATCGGTTTTCATGTACTAATAGATCTAAAACGAGTCCAGAAAAAAAAAGTTTTTATTTTTTTTTGTCAACATATAACCATGTTGTTTTAATTTGTATTAATGAAAGGTAACGACTCGTATTCCTTCTTTATGTTTATACGAGCACTCAATTTTCGTAGTGTTAAATTAGAGGATACCCTGGAAAACATGGAAAAAATAGATTAATGTGTTAAATTAATTAATTAATTAATTAATTAACTAATTAATTAATTAATGTGTTAAATTAATTAATTAGTGTTAAATTAAATTAGCGCTGACTATACCTTAAAAAGAGACAAGAGAAATCTTACCTTCCAAGGATTTCGAGTAGTTCCCCAACACCATTAAAATGTTCCGTCTCATAAATAAATCGTAAAAATATGTTATTGATTTGTTTTCTAATAAACGCCCTGAGGCCCAAAAATTTTCCATAGATCCTATGTAATACTGTTTTCAAGTAATCTCGCTCTCTGGGATCCTCTGAGTCAAACAGCTCTAATAACTGAAAACAAAAAGAATCATGAAACAAAACCAAAAGATAAGAAAACATAATAATAAAAACAAAGAAGAAGAAAAACACATGAAAGCTGAAATGAAAAACCTGAAACATAAACAGACAATAATAACTATACAGATTGATTTATTAAAGAAAAGTAACTTTTACTTTGTGGACAAAGAAAGGGGTGTTAAATTGAACTTATACGGACCATTACGGAATTAGTGGACCTGGCCTCTGAACCTATAATGTATAAAATAATGTTCTAGAATTGTACGAAACGTAAAATGGTATGTTAAAGTGACTAGTGATATGTAAGAGAGTGATATTGTTGCTGTTAAGGGGATTTGATACCTTTAATAATCACCCTTTTCGTCCATTATAAACTTTTTTAGTTTGTATGGCCCAGCCATACAAGAAGATTAGAATACAAGAAGAATATAAAAGAAGAAGATGAAGAAGAAGAAGAAGAAAATTGTTAGAATTGATTATGCGGTCTTGCCATAACTTGTTGAGTTTGGATAATAGGTTCGGATAAACAACTGAAAAATAATAGCCGACACCTACTTTCCCAAAAAACTTATAAAAAACATTGAACATCTCTCATTCTTTGCCGGAGATAGGAATATGTAGTTTTTCATAATTAGAAAGTGTGAATTTTGTTTCTTGGAGCAAAATTTTCTTTTTAAAGTTAAGGGAAAGGACCCTCCCTAAAAATAAAAATAAAAAACGATTTTGAGGTTACTAGTATGCAATTTTCAAGGGGATACTACTACTGCTACTACTAATAATAACTCACTGCAGTACCAAGCCGCCTGAGGCCAACACAGCTACGCACGCTCCTCCTCCAACCTAATCTATTTAAAGCCTCCCTCTTTACACCCTCCCAGGAAGTTCCTATTTCCTTTAAATCTTTATTTATGACATCCTCCCAACCCAGACAAAGACGACCTGCTTTCCGTGTAGCCCCAGACGGTTGGCGAAAAAGGACAATCTTCGGTGATCTGTCATCCTTCATCCGTAGAACGTGGCCTAGCCATCTCAACCTTTCTTTCATTATAGCCCCAGAAAAAAGGATTGAACCACAATTTTCGTACAGCCTACTGTTTGAAATACGGTCAGTCAGCCGGGTACCCAGAACAATCCGTAGGCAATTTCTCTGGAAAACATCTAGTAAATTTTCATCTGCTTTTCGGAGCGCCCATGCTTCAGAGCCATATTTGACCACTGTCATCACTGTAGCTTTCAATATTCTAATCTTGGTTTGTAGACTTATCTTTCTATTCTTCCAAACTTTTTTTAACTGTGAAAAAAACCCCTGAGCCTTAGCTATTCTACTTTTAACATCTTCACTGCTCCCACCATCTTTACTAAAAATACTACCAAGGTAACTGAAGCTCCCAACCAGATCAATCTTTTTGTTACCTAATGTCACCTGTTCATCTTCACTTATTCCTAGCCTTTGTGACTTAGTCTTCTTAACATTAATTTTCAAGCCTATTTTAGCACCCTGAACTCGCAAAACCTTTAAAAATTCATTCATTTTGCTCACACTTTCATCTAATATGCTTAAATCATCAGCATAATCTAAGTCCAGGAGCGTTCTTCCTCCCCATTTGATTCCATGGTCTCCAATTGCCTTTCCTGTGCTCCTTAAGCTGAAGTCCATCAAAATGATCCATATAAAGGGGGAACACAACCCTGCTTAACTCCTGATTTAATACACAACCGGTTGCTAACCTCATTTCCTACCATAACCGCAGCAGTATTATTCTCGTACATAGCACAAATCACTTTCTCATAATCGATAAAACTGAGGACCAAAGGTGTTTGACAACGAAGGGACTTCTCAATTATTAACCTAAGAGTGAAAAAAAGGTCGACACATCCTCTACCTTTTCTAAAACCGCATTGTTCTTCCCTTAAAACTTTGTCTACACCATGTCTCAGTGTAAAAAGTATCATATTACTCAGTAATTTGCTACCTACAGAGACCAGACTAATGCCTCGATAATTACGACACTTACTCTTGTCACTTTTCTTATACAGTGGTTTGATTAAGGTTTTCCTAAGATCATTGGGTACTTCCCCTTTTTCAAAAATCATGTTCATAATCTTCAGTAGCTTATTCCTAACCTCAGAACCACCATATTTAAGAAACTCATTAATCATACTATCAGCACCTGGGGCCTTATTATTTATTAATCCTTTTAGTACTGTCCCTAATACGGAAGTACTGTCTTCCTCACTAAACAAATCTTCCTTCACATCCAAAGTATCACAAACTTTTTCATTTTCATCTATATCTTTTCTTGCAACTGTATCTTGGTTTAGCACATTCTCAAAATGTTCCGCTCATCTTTCTTTAACTTTTTCCTTATTACTAATTGTGGCCCCATTTCTATCTTTAACTGGGACTAGTCCGGATTGGCTATTCCCTTTCAATTTATTAACATGCCAGTATAATATTTTACTATTATGCCGTCTAGCCGCATCTTCCAGATCCTCTGCAATTTTATCCATGGCCTCCACTTCACATATCCTTAGTTCATATTTTAATGCTTTCTCCACTTTCTTTACATTCCTTTTGTTTTCATACGACCTATCACTCAGATAATTCTTATACAAACCCCTTCTACTCTCTATTAAACCTAAAGCTTTTTCACTAAGTTCTGGAACAATCTCAGGGAGGATTCTCTCCCTCTTTTGTGGAGTCATGTATATGTCGCAATAAGATAAAAAACCGTCACTTATCAAATATCTAGATTTTTGTTCAAGATGTAGTTGGTAAAATAATATTACCGTGTTTGCTTTTTTAAACATTGTGAATTTTTACTTGGTTTTCTAAAAATGTTCTAGAATACCTAATAGGAAAACTCTGAAAATCAACTCAAATTTAGCAGCTTTGGGAAATACCGGTGGTGCTACCCGCTTTGAAATGCCACGGTGGTGCTACCCGCTTTGAAATGCCACGGTGGTGCTACCCGCTTTGAAATGCCACGGTGGTGCTACCCGCTTTGAAATGCCACGGTGGTGCTACCCGCACGGTGGTGAAGAACCTCGGGATTGTTAAGGAAATTTGATACAGGAAATTAGGATACAGGGGAGGCCAAATTTCATTGTCTTTTTAGTCAAATTTCTTTGTCTTTTCAGTCAAATTCCATTGTCTTTTCAGTCAAATTTCATAGTCGAACCACAAATTCTCCATAGCTCTCTATTGTGGCTAGTCCCCTGGGAGATTTCAGCAAAGTCAGTTGTTGGTTCGGTAAGTTATCAGGATTTAAGCAACCTTAGGTTTTTATTCCTGTTTATATGCTTCATTTTCACGAATGTTGTTCCAAGCAGCATCACAAAGGCTATGGAAGAATATGGTATTAAATAGAATAGCAAATCTCTGCAAGATTAAAACTACGCAGATGATTTGAGTTTCCTAAATACATTATGGCTAAATGCCAAGAAGTTTTGAGTATTTTTAAATTATTTATTTGAGTTTATTGAGATCGATTCTTGTAGTCGTTCGTCCTCAGAACTTTGTTTCTTCTTGAACAGCTACTTGTCAAATGCTTAAATTGTATATTTTTTTATTTTTTTTAAATAAAGTTTAATCCAACTCCAAAAATTTATACATTTAATTAGACACCATTGCAAAATAAGATTTACAATTCCTTAAAAATAAAAAAATACAATTACTCAGAGTCAAGATATTCTGGGGAACTGTCAACTAGTAAAATAGCCAATCCTCTTTTAACTGAAATCGGATGACGTGGGTGTAAATTTAGATATCTGCCGCAATATGTAGGTTTTCTATATATTGACAAACCTCCCCAGTTTTCTATTTTTATTAGCAAAATATTGATAAAGAGTAGTCTATCATCTTCTTTAAATTTCACTAATATAAAATGAAACAAATTAAAATGAGCAACACAAAAGAAGAAAAAAATCACTTAGAAATATAAGTTAATTTACAATTTATTTAAAAGAAGAGCTGACTCATGTAGAATATTCCGGGCATTCAAGGGAAGTCGATCAGAATGACACGGCGAGTGATATAGAAATGTTGCCCGAATTACGAAAATGATGTAAGGATACGATTTTGAATTTTCCCCACCAATATTTCAAGAATGAATGTTCAACTAGAAGAAGAATTTGATGAAAAATTTATTTAATTTCTTAACAATGCATCGAGAAATGAGGGGTATATCTATTTGTTTTGAACAGAAAAACATTTAGTTTGTGTTTGAAAGGTTAAATAAGCGAAACACCTAAAAATACCAATTGGCTACACATTTTGCACTCCGAAATACATTCAGTTAAACACCAGTTAAACTTTAGCGTAGAGTGGACAATTACACAGGATAATTTATGATTATTTTGAGCTTTGATGTCACTTTTTATTTTTATTAGAATGAACTTTTTTTTGGTGAATCTCGATACCAATCTACATGTGTCCGAAGTGCGATATAAAACATAAGATTTTGCTAGCCAGCCTTCGAAATGTCTTCAGGTAAGCCTACACTTCTGTATATCACAACGAAAAAAAATCATCATCCTAGCTTTTACTGCTAGTTTACTACACATTTTTGTGAATCTTTATTTCACACAAGGTTTATGCAAGGCCGTATCCAAGAGGGGAGGGGGATTCAGGGCTTCTACTACTCTCTCCCCTGAAATTTTTGTTTTACTCGTAAAAACGTAACAAAAATACATATAAACAAATTCTTGATGTTTTTAAAGTTTTTGTTTTGTATAGCCCCCCCCCCCACAAAATCCAGGACATGCCTTAGGGTTTATGTCCCCTCTTAAAGTTTTGATATGTTTTTTTTTTCTGTTATCCAACGGTTTAAAGATTTCAACGAAAGACAGCAGTTTTTCCATCGTTCTGCAGCTGAAAATCAACTGTAGATTCCCCTACCTGTAGATTAAATTTTCATAAATTTGATACACATGGTTTTTAGATTGCACATGTGTTGGAATTCATTTAGAAAAGGACAAATTTCCTATGTTTTAAGAAAGTTTATATCCTTGTCCAAGAAAAATTTTAAGTAATACCACAATCCTGGCTCGATAAATGGATAGATCTTAAACTCACTTGTTTCAGAGGGAACAAACACCTTAAGGGGGAAATATTCTCCTTCAGGCTTACTACAATAACACACAAAAAAATACTTCCTTTTTATAAGACACTATCTAATCAATTTTATATTCACTTTCAATTTAGTTTCGTCTTCAGATTGTTTTTAGACGTTATGAATGCGCAATTGAAGGCTCCTGTCTTAGCTAGAGTACTAAAACTACTTAATTAACTTTAAGAACATTGAGCATCTTCAAAATCCTTGCTTTAACGGAAGGACCATGTTTTAACAACAATTCTATATAGAGCGGTTAAATGAATTATAATCATAATCATTCCTGTCGATGAGAATTATTAGATAAAGCCCCCCGCCTAGCTATAATAATTAACTATAACAATATTGAACTATGATATAATTAACAATGCTTAACTATACTTAATTAATAAAAATAACACTAATATAAATAATATAATATAAAACTAAGATTAATAATGCCTAAATAAATGAATAGCTTGAAAAAGTATGTAATGCACAAATAATTTAAATAAATACATAAGAAAATATAAGATAAATAATACTTAGTAAATTAAGATAATAAAATATTATCTTAGTAAAAATGAAATAGAAAAAATAATAATACTTAGTAAGTTAATGATACTTAAGTATAATAATACTTAACTACAATAATAAGAACTTCAAAACTCTTAGGAAAAACATGTTTTTTAAGTGGCCTGCCATAACTTTCAGCCTCCCGTATTTCTCTCAGTTAAGAATGTTTGATCAAAGCTTCCAAAGGAATTCCTAGCTTTTCACTTTTTTTCAAAAAACTGTGTTTTTTTGGTGTTTCAAACCGAGAGAGCAAAAAATGGAAATACCAAATGTGAAACAATTTTAACTTGTAAATTGAATCAGGAGAACAGTTGATGGTTTTTTGGCGAGACACAAAAAAACACAAAAAACTGTGTTTTTTTGGTGTTTCAAACCGAGAGAGCAAAAAATGGCAATACCAAATGTGAAACAATTTTAACTTGTAAATCGAATCAGGAGAACAGTTGATGGTTTTTTGGCGAGACACAAAAAAACTGTGTTTTTTTGGTGTTTCAAACCGAGAGAGCAAAAAATGGCAATACCAAATGTGAAACAATTTTAACTTGTAAATTGAATCAGGAGAACAGTTGATGGTTTTTTGGCGAGATACAAAATTAAACCACAGTTCCGAGAGGATGATTTGGCGAAGACTGACCCAAATACTAAAGAAAATGCAACCAGTAAATGAACATCCACCATTTCTTTCTTTCTGTCCCATTTTCGAAAGAATGCGCAAGATATGTTCTGTTTTCCTCGAGTAATTCGAACTGTATTTCGAAATTTGAAATAAGGAAGGAAAGAAAAATTCACAAAATATCGATACAGTAAAATAATAGCTGAAGAATATATAGGAAATAAAGCAGAAAAAAATAGTCATCAACTTACCTGTAATACGAATTTTTGATCGATAACCTTCTTTCCAATTGAGGGTTGAAAATCTGGTGACTCCAGAAACCGGAGAAAAAATTCATACACAAGCTGAAACAAAAACGAGGAGGAGTTAAGAATTCAACGATAACCCGCAAAATCATCCTTAGTGCGCATATCCAAGGTCAAAACAAAACAGGTGAAATACTTGGAGTACTTCCCCAACAGTACAATCTGATATTTCCACATAAATGTCACGTGTTATAGTGCGAGGCATGCTCCCATGAGAGCTGAGATGTAGAAGTTGCCTCAAGCTTTTACAAAATAATTTGAAGAAATAATATGGAAAGATAAAAATTTTAAGATAATTCAAATTAGATATAGTTCAGATTTTTTGCTTTGAATATTAATTGGATGAATTGAACTAGTCTAAGTAGATGAGGTGGTTGTACATCTGAGGAGGAAGGGAGAACAGAGAGGAGGGATTAACTGAATTTATTTATTGATGAGGCGTGTGTTTGGGTCAAAGAGTGAAGTGGGGGCTGCACTGCGTGTTAATGACGAGTCATTTATGTTCATGGGTCTCGACGTATATTTCATCACAGAATAATGTTTTTAAAGTTTATTTAATTTTGTATTAATTAAACCAAATTGGACCTTAATCCTTAAAACTGAGAAAAATGAACGTTTATTTCGTTTGATAAACCAGGATGAACTGAATTGGAAAGAGTTAGCAGGTTTAATTCTCACCAGTCGACACAACACAGACAATAACAACAATATAGACATGGATAACAGCAACAATGAATTATCCATTTCCCTCAAAATCATAATTTTTTTTATATAAAACACAAATCTAACTTTAGGGAAAGGATGGGGGGAGGGGGTAAACAAGTACGGCACATTTATGCATAATTTTTCAACCTCCTTCCCCCCTTGTTTGCAGATGCCTTGACTTCAGACAACTATGTAGTAGATAGAAACAGGATCTTTGCAGAAAGAGATGCATTTAGATGCATTTGCAGAGAGAAGCTGGCTAGAGCTTATCAAACAAATACCAAACTAAAAATACCTAAAACTGAAATGCTTTTCACCATTTAGAAAAAAAAGGTAAAGAATCCAGCATTGACCTTTACAGACCCTTCCGGCGATGCTGATCCCTGTTTCTCGGCCCTTGAGCCAGGAAGTGCAATGAGGGGCTAGGGGCCCCTCAGTACATGAAGTGCATACGCCCTTCATATTTACCTTCCCCAGATTTCTCCAGGTGCCCATTTAGAGCTAGGTCGACTCTGGCTGAGCTTACAGAGTTACGACACTGACCCCCGTCCCAAACTAAACAATTGAGTACACTAGGATTCGAACCTTCGCCCTCTCGGACAAAGGATACTAAATCCAGGGCACCTATCCATTCGGCTAGGACAGCGATAATTATAGTAGGTTCTTAATAATTTTTATCTACTCGCCTACTGCTGGCAGAATTGTAGGGCGGTGAGTGGAGCAAGATAAAGAAGGTACATGCATCCTCATTATAAAATTTAGCCACCAAAGCTTGAATTTTAAGATTCAAAACAAAGGCAGCTTGACGCAAGAAAAAAACAGTCTTCTAAATAATTTCCCGGGTTAGATGGACATTTAGTCTGAAAATATAAAAGTCAAAGTGCTTTGAATTATGAAACTGATAAAGCGGATCCCGTAAATAATACATTTCTGCGTAAAGAATGGTTAATTAGTAAAAAATTTAACATCCTTTACTTGTAATTTTTTAATAGCGTATTCGCAAATAAGTGTAAAGTATTTTTACCACCTTGCCCAACACAAAAATTGTGTCAAAATGTATGCGCTTGTAAAACACGTTTATCTTAGAAGAACAAAAATACATCAATTCCGTCTTCAGTCTAAATATTTTCCAGCGAAAACGGTAATGCACATCATAACTCAATCACTCCCCCCCCCCCATATTGTAACTATGTACAAAGGGGCAATTAAACTTTTTATCAGTTAGTTCTATTGATGAATTCTTCAAAAACTACCAGTATTAAACAGCAGTGCTTATTTGAAAATGAATAAAAAAATCTATTTAGAAATATTCCCATCAAAAGAGGATCAAACAAGAGAGTTTGACAAGCGTTGAAACTCAAGTCGGCTCCCAAGCAATACGCTAGCAACATCATCTAGTGTTACAGAGGAAAATCTTAACCGATTCCGCGTCTTGTTTTACTCTATACCGAAGGCAAAACAACTATAGCGCTTTTGGAGCTTCCCATCCGCGATAACTCAAAAGGTATTATTTGACAAAATAAAAAAGCTTTACAGAAACTTTATAGGGGAGTAGGGGAGCTTAAATATTTTAAATAAATTTTAAATAAAAAAGCTTTACAGAAACTTTATAGGGGAGTAGGAGAGTTTAAATATTTTAAATACATTTTAAATAAAAAAGCTTTACAGAAACTTTATAGGGGAGTAGGGGAGCTTAAATATTTTAAATATATTTTAAATAAAAAAAGCTTTACAGAAACTTTAGAAAGGGGTTGGGAGCTTAAATATTTTAAATAAAAAAGTTTTACAGAAACTTTATAGGGGATAGGGATATAGGGGAATAGAAAGCTGGAAAGGTAGTTTCGTTGTGTTTTTTAGTTGTTTTTTTTTAAAGTTTTGAAGTCAAAATTCGATTCAGAATTCAGAAAAAAATTAACAAAACACAAAAAAAACATTTACATATATGAATTGTTTACAATTATTATTACATGATTAAATAAAAATTATTTAGATTTTGTAAATATAAAAAATGTGTGCTGGGTTTTGATTGTAATTAAGCTCTAGTTCTTTTTCCCTACTTCAAATCATCTTGTTTGTTTCTTTTCTTTCTCTTGTTTCTTGTCTCTTGCTTCTTGTTTCTATTACTTAACAGAGGATCTCAACCATGTGTTTATCCTCACCTTTATGAGCTACGCTATTTATTGACGTTTGTGTTGACGTTTGTCTTACCGCTGCTAATCAATAAATTAATCCATTCAGTTAATTGCGCAGTTAATAGGTTCTTATAACTTTCTGTAATGTATAACATTAAGAAAAAAAAACTGAAGTTACTAATTATCTTCATTAAATTATTTTAATTTTCAGAGAAAGTAAATAAAAAAAACGACAATAGCTAGAACTCGTTTAGTTTGAGGATATAAGTTATCAGTCTAAGTTTTAAGGTAATGTATCAGTTCACCGATTGGCTTTAAATACTTGTAATTTATATTTACTGGTAATACTGGTAATTAATACTGGTAATATAAGGTAATGTATCAGTTCACCGATTGGATTTAAATACTTAATACTGGTAATGTATTATATACTGGTAATGTAAGGTCATGTATCAGTTCACCGATTTGCTTTAAATACTAGTAATGTAAGGTCACGTATCAGTTCACCGATTGGCTTTAAATACTTAATACCTCATTAATACTTAGTGCTTAAAATTGGCTTTAAATACTTAGCTCAACTTAAAGAGTTTACTAGAATTAAGGAAACATATTAAATTGTAAACTGCACAAATGATTTTGAATGAGGTGGGAGGATATCGTAAGGAAAGATTAAGAGAAATAAGAACTTCTTGGGAGGGTACAAAGAGGGAGGCTTAGAAAAGATAGGGATGGAGGAGGAGCGTGTATAGCTGTGCTGGCCTCAGGCGACTTGGTGCTGCAGAGTTGTTAGTAGTAGTATTAGTATATAAACGATACAATCATCTAATATTGAACTGTTCCAAAGCATAATTTCTCAATGTCACATACCACTGACCAATTCAGAACCCCAAAAGCTACCGATAACTAACGACCGGTTATCGACAAGCAATGATAAAAAAATAAAACAATAATATAGTGCTAGTAAATTATTACCTTTCTGGTAACAGGTACAATACCCCATAACAGTTTTTATAGGCCATTTTTACCAGTTGTTACGTTAATGGGGGAGGAATATGAATAGCTGTGCTGGCCTCAGGCGACTTGGCGCTGCAGTAAGTTGTTAGTAGTAGTAGTATATAAACGATACAATCACCTAATATTGAACTGTTCCAAAGCATAATTTTTCAGTGCCACATACCACTGACCAATTCAGAACCCCAAAAGCTGCCGATAACTAACGATGGGTTATCGACAAGAAATGATAAAAAAAACATTAAATATAGTGCTTGTAAATTATTACCTTTATGGTAACAAGTAGAATGCCCCATAACGGTTTTTAAAGGCCGTTTTTACCAGTTGTTACGTTTATCCCTTAATTCAGTTGACTAACGTTTTGAGGAGCGGCTAAAAAGAAAACAGTTGACATCTAAGCTTTTTTGCTCTAATTCCAATCCATCTTCACTCAATAATTTTTCGTTAAAATCACGTACTAAATGGCAATTCATGCATTAATCGAGATATTGAAGGGGTCACTGCTTCGCGGGAACACATTCTCATTTCAGAGCTGCAGTGGGTAAATTGTCCGATTTTATCAGCCCTATATTTACAGCTATAAACATGACCTTTAAGTCGCGCCAAGAAATTGTGAAGACTTCATGCTGACGTGACTTAGTTCTGTCGTTCGAATTTAGCTATATTTCACTAACACAACGAAGTGACACTTGCAGCCTTGGATGTTCCACCTTTTCACATCCTCTTCATAAAATTTAGCAGTTAGGGGACACTCCCTTTTGCCATTAACTTTGTTTTGGAGCGGAGACAACCCCCAACTCAGTAAGCAACAATCTAATTTAGCGAGACACACACAGAGACACAAACCCTAACCAGGTTCCCGAATAAAAACGGGCTTCCCTTCCGCCCTAGCCATGAGGTTCACGGTTTGCAATCAACACTTCGTGTCTCTTTCATTCGACGCTAGTCTTGTGCTACTATTTCAGGTTGGGCTTAGGACCGACTAACTGACCAATGTCCAACCACTGTTTACATGAAGCCTTCCCCACGTCAGGCCTCAAGGATCCCTCTCGAGCATATGTATGTGTATATATATGCTCTCTAAAAATGTCAAAATGGCAAAAAATACAACAAAAACAAAACAAGACAGAAACGAGACAAATGACACAGACCCCAACCAGGTACCCGAATAAAAATAAACACATGATTTTGGTCGCTAAATGTTTAATAAGAAGAGAATCACCCACTCCCTCCCCCTCAACCTTTTTGAGCTATGTTGATACACCACTGTATTTTAGTTTTAACAGACATCGTTGCAATTTAAGTAGCTTCCACGTCTTACGTCTTTTTAAAACAGGACATATATTTAAACTGTTTCTTTTTTATTCGAAAAAAACAGTTACTTTTTTAAGAACCTTTAGTAAATGAAAATCTGTAAAAAAAAACACGATTGTTCAATAGCATTAACACAAAAACAATGCCACAAACTATCAGATAATACGCAAATACAGATAAGCGTGCAGTGCGAGGTCCTGCATCTAGCTGCACAATTACTTTTTTCTTTTTTTTTGCAGTTTTTTTTTCAACTCAAACAGAACACACGAAGCAAACTGTGGGGCAACTCAAGCTTGCCATACACAGAAAGAACAAACACCCTGTGAAACCATTAGTGTAACTAGCAGAGAATTCTCATGATTCGGGTCCGAAGCCTAGAAATTTGGAAATGCATATTAAATTTGTATTTTTTTTATATAAAAAAAACTTCCTTCATGGTACGTCCTCCAAAATGTTTGTCAATGTGACAATCAAGTTTCTCAAAATCTCAAAATAGAGCAGGTTTCACTAATTTTGTTTCATCAACTGACGGAATTTGGGTTGTTTATGGTCATCTAATGGTGATATAATACGGCAGGATGATAACTGCTGATGAAGTTAGGCGGTTAGGTCAAAGACTATGAGGATTATTTTTTCAGAAAAAAAAATTATAAAAAAAAGTAAGTAATTCGGTCTCAAATCAGGCAGATTCGGCCAACAAAGTGGCTGGTGCCTCTCTGAAATATTTTCTAAATAAAAGCAGTTCCTCCCAGTTCTAGTTCTAGAAGAAACCTAGGTTACTTCTACAGATCAAGTTACAGAGATATAAGGTAGATATACAAATGAAGTTCCTAAACTGATTCAAGACATACATTTGGATTTTGGAAGCTTAGTACAATTTTAGTTTGAAAAAAAATAGCAATTTGTGTGCAATTAGCAATTGTTTAAATAGCGAAGTAGTGTTTGTTTACCATTTAATTATTTACTAAGTAGATGAGGATGCCATCTATTTTTCTTGGTTATTAAAACTAGCTAGCGCTACAAACAACTGGTATGGAATACAGATACACATGCCTAATTTGGCGTTTTACGAACAAACCGGAGAACATTTCAACAAAGCCAAGGAAAATAGATTTCTAATTGGCTGATCCATTTGGCATTTCGTCAATAAAACTTCAAGAAGAAACCCCACTTTATGACCTAAAACAACATAGGTACATGCTACCATCTAAGCTGTCTGTTTCTGGGGGGTTAATTGAGAGTACCGAAAAAAAAATGACTAAACCGCATATTTTAGATAACTTCTCATTTGATAATTCATGTCACCGTGCCTAAAAAACGACATATTTGAAATTTTGGACATTTTATACAAAAAAATAATAATAATAATAAACAAAAAACAACAACTAAACTTACCGGGGCATCTTCTTCGAAGAAATAAATGAGAAATCATTTATTAAATTAAATTTAGAATCATTTACATCAAAATTAAAGTGGAAAGCTCAATAGTGTTTATTATATCTCAATAGTATTATTATATTTAAATATATTATATTATATATAAATAATTATTATATAATAATTATATAATACAAATAATTATTATACAAATATATTATTATATTTGTAATATATTATATTACATTTATTAATGTAAAGCATTATAGTGTTTATTATATAGTTTGCTTTCTAAGCAAAAAAGGGAGAAATTCCTAGGTGGGATATGATAAAATTAAAGATAAAATTTAAAAATTTAAAATACACTTGAGAGATCATTGTCACTTAGCCGAAAATTTTAAAATATTTAATTATTTGGATATTGATGAAATGAGCTGTAAAAACGATTATGAATAAGACCTAACAAGGGCGTTGCAAAAATTCTCAGTTTTAAATTGTTAATTTTTGTTTATTTTTAACGATTATTCGTGTATTTTCATAATTCCAATCAAATTTCAAGGAATGATCACATATTTATTCTAATATTGACAAGCTGATAGCTGGGCTAAGAAAGTCATTTTGTTTTGGGACAAGAGGAGCTACATAAAGATTTGCTCGGAAATTGTCAGAAGAAACCACTTCATGATTGCCTTTGGTTACCCCCCGCCCACTAAATAAAGAAAATACGAAAAACATTTTTCGATTTTTTTTTATAAGACTCAAAATTACTTTCCAGACAGGTGATCCTCCCCCTCAAGTGAAATCCTGTGTACGGCCCTGCATTTAATGTACGCATTAAGTACTTCGATTGCGAATAGAATATCTTAAGCAGGAGTGTAATGCCACAAAAATACGAGGAGGATGGGCAAGGTCGTATCAGAGAGGGGGTGAGGGGGCTTGACCCCCATCAAAATGTTTGTCTGACTCGTAAAAACGTAACAAAAATAAATATGAACAAATTTGTGATGCGTTTTTTAAAGTTTTTTATAACATCTTCACCTCCTGAAAAAAATCCTCTTGCAGTCCCCATCCCATCCCGCCCGAAAAAAAATGCTGGATACGAACCTGGAAGGGTACTATATATGTAATTGTCAAAAAACTGTTTAATTTATAAATCAGCCTTTTTCAATGCATCTCGGCTATATATTTTTCACCAGGCAAAGGCCAAGGCCTAGATTCCCTTTGAATAGCGTCTCAATTGCGAAAAAAACCTATCCATGACGTTTGTGTCGTTTTTATCTGAAATCATGGAAGAGCAATGACCTAAAATTTCTTTTAATAACGTCACCTTCCAAAAGTCTTTCATGTTCGGGACTAAATAATCTTTTGAGAGGAGGGGAGAAAAACCCCCTCCTTGAGAGGAGGGGAGAACAGGTTAAGGACTGAACAGCTTCACAGGGTGTCTTTTCAAGATAGAGGAAAACATAGAAATGCCTTCAAATCTACAAAACTACAACGTCAGCTAGCGCAGTCCCGTATAAACATTGAATCCTCACATAAACTACCTGCAGATGAGGCCAAGAGGCTTCTAGTGTCGGGTCATCTTCCTCTGGGTCAAAATCTGGGTTGTCAGACGGGGGCAAGGTACGAAAAAGGTTGGTTGATATCTAAAACAAAAAGAAATAACAATTAGGAGTTGGGATCAGTAGTAGAGGGCACATATTTTCTGCGTGCCCTAGTAATCCTAAGGACCTTATGTGACTCCAATAAAGACGTTATGTAATTCTAATCTCAACGATAAGTAATTCTAGACGTTAGAGGGCACGGTATTACTATTTTTGCACCTTTTCAAAAGAAAAAAAAATAGAAAAAAAAAGAAAAAATTTATTTTTATTGTTGTCGTAAAACTATCAGAAAAATATGTACATTTCGACATAAGCATCTTTAACATCAATCAACAGTTAGATAAATATAAGTCGGTAATAAATAAAACCAGGAAGTATAGGAACTTATTTTGTTTCTACGAGTGATAGTCAAGCATCTTATATTTAACAAAGAATCTGCAAATGCAGCGCTCCTAATTGAAAAAAAAACTAAATTAAAATACATAATATATATATATAATATATATACTTTCCAATGAGGGAAAATTTCTAGCATTATTTATAAAAGATCGGAAATTAAATAAGAAAAACAATTTTTCGATTAAAATTAAGGAGCTATATCAAAACTTAAAAACAAACAGAAATTATTATGTGTGTGTGTGTATATAAGCTCATCTCAGCAGAAAGCCACCTGAGGCCAACCCAACAGTATAAATATGTGTTAGTTTCTTGGCTGTATTTACCTTGAGGACAGCCGTTCCTTGAGTCTCTTGCGACAAACTTGAGCATTGCTTTCCAAATTTAACAGGCGCAGCTTCATCCAGCGCACTTTCATAAGGCACACAATAGGTGCGTGATACAAGGTCACAATATAGACCACCAAGACAAGCGTGGCCTTCAACTATTTATGGAGATGGTGGCCTTCAACTACTTATGGACATAGTCTAAACCACTTGCTGGTTTTGTGAAGGGTATCACAATTCGCTAATTTGTGTTAAAGAATTAATTTGTCCCTGAACTGACAGTGGACCATGTTAGTAAAGCAAAGTTCATTTGAGCACGCACACAAATTTCTATTGGCTACCCAATGTTCAACGTACAGAGCTGAACCTGTATGAAAGTTACAAACCCCTCTCCCCTCCTGTGAGTTCCCTTTACATTAATTTCCAGACACAGCTCATGCCTTGGTATAAACCTAATCAAAAGAATCGGCTAACTATGTTGATTTCAAATATATTAAGTTTCATCAAGTTTAGTCTTACCCATTAACGGCTACGAGCCTGAAAAAAATTACACCATTTTCGAAAAAAGGGGAATAAACCCTTAAAAGTCGTAGAATCTCAATGAGGATCACACCGTCAGATTCAGAGCATCAAAAAACCCTACTATAGAGGTTTCAAGCTCTTATCCGCAAAATTGTGGAATTTTGTATTTTTTGCTAGAAGAAAGATCACCCCCCTTTTCCCCAAAATTGTCTAATCCAAATTTTTAGACGGCCATTTTGTTCATTCTAGTTGAAACGCCCAATAACTATGCCTTTGAATATAACATACCCCCCCTCAGAGCCCCGGGGGAAAAGTTAAAAAATTTGCCCCTCACTCTTTACGCTAAAATTTGAATTTTCGTCCCCAATCTTTAAGAACGACTCCTGAAACACAAGGGCCATTTTATCATAACAATAAAAAGCTTTTTTAAAAGTAATAAAAACTTAAGCGTAAAAAGTGAGATGTTGAGGAGGAGGCAACCCCCTTCATATACGTAATAATTTCTGTTCGTTGTAAGTTTTAATGTTGCTCATTACTTTCAGTTGAAAAACTCGTTTTTTTTATTTAATCAAGTAAAGGCCACTTTAAAGTGTTATTAAAAAACCCTTTAAAGTTTTTGAAAGTTAAAGTAACTTTATATATGGACAAAAACAATAAGACAGTCACAAGCACATATCATAAACAAAAGTAAATAATTCAACACAGTAAAGAGAATCATAGTAACCATAATATTTGAAATAATAGCAACGATAACGATATGAACTGTTAAAGGAAGCTTTATGCACAAGAAAATAAAAGCCCCTGAATTAAAGTGAATAGTGGGATAGTTAGAAGGTCATACAAATCAGATGATACAACACTTATGGCGTGCATGCATATAAAAAAGTAGTACCAAGATTCAATTAAACCACAAGAAATTTTAAGGAGCTTTGCAGTTTTTTGATTTTGCATTTTTTTTTGAAATTTTTGGTCATTTTTTTTTAAGTGTTTTTGGTCAAGGCAATTCTAATGGTATACTTTTTGTTTCGGTCAGACACTATTTTTAGAAGTTTCAAGCTTTTTTTTGGTTAACTGTGGGTCGTGTCATTTTTTACTAGGCTGCAGCTACCGCTGCAATCGTAGCTGCAGCCTACGATTCAATTAAACCACAAGAAATTTTAAGGAGCTAGAAATTTTGTAGTTTTGGTACCTAGCTATGAATAAAAACTTGCAGTTAACTTTGATTCTACCCTTTTTGATAAATTAGTTTGGGATATACTCAAATCGTTTCGGGACAAATCGCAGATTATAGCCTTTTCCCTATCAGCTCAAAAGTGTCCTATCTCAGCCTCAATACTTATATAAGGGGTTTATTCAAAAATAATAAAAAAAAACTGATAAATACGGAAAACTAACGAGTGCTCTTTTAATTTTTTTTATTTTTACTTTGACTACCTGAGATCATAACAGGGTTATCCTTCCCCAAAACCGAGAATCAACACAAAAAGTTAATGTCAATTTGAGGATGGCCCTCCTCCAATCTTGTTATGGAAAGTCCAATGGCGCGGTCAAAATTTTCCGATCTGTTATTCTTTCTGAGGTATGTCCTGGTATCTACAGGGTAAGACCAGATTTCCCTGGTTTTCAGCATCCAAAACCAAATCCAGACTGGAATTAGAAAGTTAATATCTATGCCCAGCAGAAGAAACTCTATTATCTTCATCTATTTCTCTCGGTCCAAAAATGAAAAAATTAATATTTGCCATTTTCTAGAAAACTTGAAAGATGTAGATACCATGTTTTGGCAGAGTACACCCGCCCACGCATTTTTTATGTTGAATAACTAGGACTCAATTGCATTCCAACAGTCTATGGATCGTTTATTACCTGTTCATTACTGTATCAATTCTAATCAAGGTCTGGAACTTTTATATCTAGCTAAATATGAAGCGATTTGTGGAATTTCTCCCAACACTTGTTTTGTATTGTTGTTGGCCAGTGCCAATAAGATAGGTGAATAGACTTCTTTTTGTATCGCCGATAGCAACTATTTTTTTTTTCTTGGCTTGAGGGTCTCTTTATCCCAAACTTCGTATATGTAATTTGTTAGCATATATTATAAATAAAAATTTATCTCTCGCTTTTTTATAAATGTTAAAGACCTTTTTTAGTGATTAATTATAATATTCTCACAATTTTTAGTTTGTCATTGGTCTGAACATAGAATCTGAAATATCTTGGGATATTGCAAATAGGACCTATATTCCGTAGGGATTAGGAGTCTATGTCTGATCCCTAACTATTTACTAAATTAATTTGTATTACTTCGATTCTCCTCAGAACTGAACTGAACTAGCATTCACACAGGCAAGCAAAACGAGAACATACCATAATATTTTCATTTTTATCAAGCATGGTCTCAGATCAAGCAAACTTGGAGAGAATCAACTGATTTGAGGAGGGATTTAGAAAAATGGATGGTTTCTTTAAGTAAGGGCTAGTTATCCCCCCCCCGTCCTCTGGGCAGGCTTACTCTTATTTGTGAAAATTTATGTTTATTTTAGGTTTCATGTATTCATACGTAGTATTATCTGTTATTTTGAAGTTCGAGTTGATTTTTCATTTCAGTTTCTGTTCGTTTTACTACTACCACTACTACTAACAGCTCGCCGCAGCACCAAGCAGTCTGGGGCCAACACAGCTACGTATGCTCCTACTCCATCCAAATCTATTCAAAGCTTTTTTCTTTGCAGCCTCCCAAGAGGTTCCCATTTCCCTTAAATCTTTCTTTACGACATCCTTCCACCCCAACCGCGAACTACCTGCTTTCCGTTTAGCCTTAGACGGTTGGCCGAAAAGGACATTTTTCGCCAATCTGTTATCTTTCATCCGCAGAACATGCCCTAGCCATCTCAACCTTTTTCTCAATTATAATCCTAGGAAGCGAGATTGAACCACACTTTTCGTACAGCTTACTGCTAGCAATATGGTCAGTCAGCTGGGTAACTAAAAGACTCCATAAACAATCTCTGGAAAACATCTAGCAAATCTTTGCCCGTTGTTCGTAGCGCCCATGCTTCAGAACCATATTTGACCACTGTCATCACTTTAACTTCCAATATCCTATGCTTGGTTTGCAGACGTACCTTTCTATTCTTTCCAACTTTTTGCAACTGCGAAAAAACACCATGAGCCTTGGCTATTCAACTTTTAACATCTTCACTGCTCCCACCGTCTTTACTAATAATACTACCAAGGTAAGTGAAGCTGTCCACTTGATCAATCTTTTTGTTGCCTAACGTCATCTTTTCATCTTCACTTATCAAGCATCTAGGATGCTTAAATCATCAGCATAATCTGAATTGAGGAAAGCCTTTCTTCCCCATTTGATTCCGCGTTTTCCGATCGCCTTTTATGTGCTCCTTCAGACTAAGTTAATCAAAATGATTCATATAAAGGGGGATAGAACACAGCCCTGCTTGACTCTTAATTTAATACGAAATCAGCTTCTAACTTCATTTCCTTCTCATACATAGAACTAATCACTTTCATGTATTTGTCTGGTATACTATACAAGGATGAAGCCTTCGCTAAAGCTCTTCTATCAACAGAATCGAACTCTTGCTCATGATCTATAAGGCTGAGGTTTCATTTATTTATTCATGGTATTTTATGTTTTCTTTTAGTTTGACTTATGCAACTCTATAACTGCTCGTTCTAGGTTTGAATCACTTACAACTTTCCTTTAGAAAAAAAATCAACCATTTTTGATATCATAATAGTAAAAAGTCCATATATAAGCCCCGATTTTTTGTGCATGCATGTAGGTACATGCCCAATGTGGGTTTCATTCTATTTGTGGATGTGAAGTATTAAGGATTTAAACAATGAAATCGTTGGCTGTGTGAAACACGGTGAATAATGGCTAATAAATGTGTTCAAGAGTGAATTTTACTATATTAAAGTGCTGGGATATGGATACCCCGTACCCCGTACCCCGGCCATAACCATATAAAATCTCCAGGGTATGGACTTTGTATAAATTGAGAAGTATTGCAGACAACCCGCATTGAATGATCTTTATTAAATAGATGTTGTTCCCATTTTGTGAACCGATGGCCTTCGGTTGGAACAATTATTTCATTTTCCAAAATATACAAGCCAAAATATGTCAAGAACTGAAATAAGGAGTCTTCAAAATCCAGGAAAAATGCAAACCTTAGAATAATGATGATAAAATTAATAGTACTTCTTATTCAGCTCGAGCAAACAAGGATAAAAAGTATTGGTTATTGGACAAGCAAAAAAGGCAACTTCCGCCATTTTCATGGTTGCAGTATTCACTGCAACCTAGTAAAGAATGAACTCTAGCACATAATCATTGAAAACCTGAAAACACTTCTAAAAAAAAGAAAAAAAACTGTCAAGTGAGGAAGAATCGTCATTTGAAGCTGATCCAATGGTAACTGCAATTTATTTTTGCAATTTGTTTTTGCAATTTATTGCAAAAACAAATTTGCGTTAAAGCTTCAAAAAATGGCCTGAAATCCCCATAAATGATGACGGATCGAATAGGAAACTGTATCATTGGAATATACATAGCTGAAAACTTCATATATATGAATTATATGTGTCCCCCTTTTTTCTTTTCTTTTTCGCCGCTAGTGGGGCACTGAAAAATCATAGAGATGTTGGTAATCTAGTAAACTACGAAAGCTGATGCCAATGATCAATGAATATCCGCTTTTGAGAGGTTGAATCAGCTCTGGCCTGGGCATCTTGGTCAATGCCGCCTAGGAGTGAATGCCGATGTAACCTCGTATCAGCAGGTTGAGTAGCATGCCTGTACACAGGACAGATGAGGGGTAGACATATTCAGCTGCAATTGCTGGATTGATCTGAATCGATTAAGTGCAGATGCCTAAATGAGCATATTTCATTCCCCAAGTGTCTATGAGCCTTCAGATAAATATAGAAGCGGGAATGAGAAAGGGGGCGGATAAGAACTAATTTCTCATTTCCCTTCATTCACACTAAGCATGAATAATGGTGCTGCGGGGTGATACTTCCCTTATTGTTGCAGTTTCCTATTTTAGATGTATTGATCTGCCTAAAACTGAACTTTCACTGCAAGACTCTCCAGTCTGTTACTGAAATGTTTGATGGAACGTTGATGGCTGTTTTCTGTTAGCATATAAATTCACTTTCTTCAAGAGCTTTGTCGTATTGCCCCCCCCCCCCCTCCATTGTTCAACCGTCAAGACAAACAACAAGGCTCACTTCTGTTAGGCTCACTGTTGGAACTGTATCGTTCTATTTTGTTGGCTTACTGCTGGTTTAACCTTTACTACAACATCTTTTTTAACAAGAAACTGCTACCTCGCTGTTTTCTGTCGCCAACAATTTTTAGTAGGGCGCGGGAACCCCGGCTTCAATAAAATGTAAATATTTTCAGTCAATGTGAGACTTTTCTTTTTATAATCTATAAAGATAAAAGAAAGTCAAAATTAAAAATAATAATTTCGAAACTTCAGAAATTTTAAGCTCTCAATGGCAAAATTACATTAAACTTAGAACGTTCAAAATTCACTTTTTTCGTTTTGAAATTAAAGGAATGATGAAACACATGGCGAAACTACTATTCAAAACAAGTCCCTTTTTTAGACTTCTTAGTGCATGTGTTTATGTCTGAAATTATCCACTTGAGAAGGACACCTGTTTTTCGAACCACAATAAAGTTGCAAGTAGGCTGTCTGTTTGTTTGTTTCAGCATTTCGGTTATTTTTACAACGTGACATCCAATTGTCATTTTATTTGTACACGAATAGTAAAATAGGAGTGGGTAGTTCAATTTCTGCCTCAACCTATTTAAAGTATTAGAAAACAATAGCTACTTCACAATTGTTAGAGAGAAAGATCTAGGAAGATTTTTTTACCAGGAAAGTGTCATTGCTATGAATCGAATTTTGCTACATTCCGTATTTTGTATGTATTTCTTTCCTCTTAAGAAGGGGTTAAGTACATGCTCTTGCCCTCCACAGTGGGCATTTGAAATCTATTTAGCACTTTGAAAAAAAAAAAGTTTATACAAAAATCACAACCCCTCTTTTTTAAATTGTATCTTCTTTCTATTTAAAAAAATACTACAATAAAGACAGATAGAAAGCCAGTGCGCTTAAACTCGCCACCCCGTCTGAATTATTTCGTACCAATCACTTTTCAACGACCCAAAGTTAAATCGATTAAGTCCATATTGCAACTTCTTTTTGAGATTTTAGCGTCAAAACATGGATTGACGAACCATTATACATACATTGAATTTAACAGGATCTGAAACACGCTCTCAGCGTTTGCACGAATCAGCCAGCCGTTGGGACGTTCAAAAACAAACGCTATCCCTATAGACGTTTGTTCAAAAACAAACGCTATCCCTATAAACGCTTGTTCAAAAACAAACGCTATCCCTGTAAACGTTTGTTCAAAAACAAACGCTATCCCTATAAACGTTTGTTCAAAAACAAACGCTATCCCTATAAACGTTTGTTCAAAAACAAACGCTATCCCTATAAACGTTTGTTCAAAAACAAACGCTATTCCTATAAACATTTGTTCAAAAACAAACGCTATCCCTATAAATGTTTGTTCAAAAACAAACGCTATCCCCTGCCTAGCTTGTCATTTTGGGGATTATTAAAGTGGGTGATTGGACTTTTTTTTATTTTTTGTGTTCATATTTTTTTTTCTCCCCTGTTCTTTCCCGGCCATGGAGCCTTATGGGGGAGATTATGTTGAAGTAGTTTTTTTTTTGTTTATGGAACTTATTGTTAAATAAAGAACTCAGAGAAACTCAGAACTCAGACTCAGAAAAATAGGGGTTAAGCGGCTTTCCCACCATGTATCCACGCTAAGTGGTTAAACTACGTTACGATAAGTAGAACCTTTCATACCAAACAATGCTTTCACACTAGACTGCGGTAAAATTCCATTGAACCGTCAGGATCATCATCTAAAGTCATCATAATCATCATACGACAGCTATTTTGATATTAAAAATAAAGAATGGAGTTGGATAATCAAACTCTTATGATTAACGTATGACTATTGTAGAGGGATCTCTTGTTATGTCTTGTTATTACTATTTAATCAAAGTTTATTAACTTATTGACAATAGTTAAGAAATATAGGTAGGGAACTAGCATAGCTTTGCGCTTCTGTCTTGGCCTGGGGTGGACAAGGCCATACGAGAACACACACTGGTGAAAAACTATATGAATCTGAAGTTTGCAAACGAAATTTTATCAGAACCCCGTCTCCCCAAATTACAGCCTGGTATTATGTAATTTCAGACTACAGGCAGCATATTTTTCACAAGTTCCCTTCGGTACTTTAAAAATAAATTATATTCCAAAACCTATTAACTGCTCATCTGAAAGTTTCTTTTTTTGCTAATAATGATAATAATCTACTCGTTCCTTCTGTATATACAAGAAAAATACACACTAGAAGAGTCTATTAAATAAAAACAAAAAAAAAACCCTTCATAAGAAAAAAACGCAAAAAAGCACCCAAAACAGTAAGAAGATTTACTGCTGCACCGATAGCAATAAAAAGAGCTCTATATTTATATTTTAACACGCCCAAAAAAAAACCTTTAGGTTGGTCATATAATGCTTACATTATAGGTTGGTAAATCAACATTACATCAGATCAGTTACAAAATCGGATCGAAATCTTTTCGATCTTTTCGAATTCGGATCGAATCTATTCGGATCGAATCTTTTCGGATCGAAATCGAAATCTTTCGTTTCACAGTATAAGGCCAAGAGACATAGGTGTTTCTAGTCCATGTTTGAATCTGGAGCAAATACTTGCAAATTCAAATTTCAAATTCGCGGTGTTCCGTCGCGAAGAAAATATCGCCAGACAAGAGTCAGAAAAAATGCATAAAGCGCAAAGAGTGGATTTTAAAGCCGACCTTTCTTTTTTTTTCAAATTAACTCTTGATCTTTGCAATTGACCCAAGTTTTACTCAGTTTATGCATCAGAGAAGTAATTTTGAGTATTCTTGCAGTTTTAAGATATCATAGTAAAAGGGAAGCAGGGATTATGCGGCACCGACCTGAGTAGTGGCATTAGCAGATTATTCGGGCCCAATCAGCTTTCAAAGGGGTCACAGAGTCCCATTTCGTTTAATCTAGTATGACCAGCATCTACAGTAAATTGTAAAACCCAAAAGTCGTCTGACATAAGGAGACAGGGCCAGATCTAGGGGGACTAGAGGTAGGTAAGCACCCTAGGCGGCATGTCCGGGAGTCGGCAAAAGAAGCACATTTTGGGGCAAAATGGGCAATTTTTACAGTATTGATAGTGTGGCCGGAGCAGAAAAGTCTACACTTGCCCCCCCCCCCCGAGAAAAACCGAACTCCTGTTATGTATGGAGAATATCTTCAAAATTAGGAAAGGTGACTTTCCATAACGTGACATAAACTTGCATAACGGAAAATTCAATGCAGAGCTCAAATCTACTAGAGACGGCCAACGCTATCGACAACATTTGCTCCGTAAGACAACATAACATAGTCTTAAACTACGCTAGTCAAAGATTCTACAGCATACCGTGAAAGCAACATTAATAACCAAAAATTAACATAAACATCCCAGCCGCTGAATACCAAATACAGTCTAAGTTGAATAAACCTTATCAACATTTAACATGAGCAGAAACCAGAAATCCTGGAGATGTGTTCCGCCAGATGATTGGCTCTCGGAACACTAGAATCGATACCCGAAATAGGATTCGTTTTGCTCAGAGCTCTATTTATGAATTTAGCCCTCCCAGCTACTGAACCACTCCTACTTAATTTCCTATTCTTTCATAAATAACCTGCACGTAAATACTAATCTGAATTAATCTATTTTTCAATCCTATTGCTTTAATGAGGTTAAAAAGAAAAGCCAATTTCATCATTCTAAGATAGAACGGATGCCAAATTCTCAAAGAAAGAAACGGATTTCACAAAAAGAAAAAAAAAAATCCCATCACTTTTACTGACGACTTCCATACCAATTAAGCTATTTCGACAGCCATAAACATATCTGAAGAGCACTAGTGGGAGAATTTTTCCCCTAAGTGAATCATGGAAAATAGTGGTAAAATAAACAAGATATTTGGCGAATCTTTCATAAGCAAACTTGTTGAAACAAAATTACATATACTAATGGCCCGGCCAAAAGAGGCCAATTTAGGAGGGGCGGCCGTCTCATCTGTACATGCCTAGTTTGATTAAACTTTCATTTTCATCTTAATTACGTAGCGTCCTTGGACTTCTTTTGGTATAGTAGACTAAACCTCAGCACAGATAAAAAAAAAAAAAACTAGACAAATGGCTAAGAGGTCAATTCAGGGGAGAGGGTGTTTCTTTGAAATTTCCGTCCGGAGGAAATTCTTCTGGGTAAATGTTTACATATTCACATAATTTAGCAAGGAAGAAAGTGAATAAATACTTTGGTACCTTTTTTTACGTTCTTTCCAAATTCAATAATCTCCTCAGGGGCAACCTCCATTTTGAGCCCTTAAAGAAGCTTAAAATAGCCCTAGGGCACCAAAAATTTTAAAATGTGTTTCTAAAAAACAGTCTAGTGAGAAGATATTGCCATTTGCAACTGATTCAGGAATGGTAATTATTATATACATTAGTTTTAATTTATAATCTTATTTTGAAAACATATTTGCAGGAATTTTTACAAAGAACCTCAAACCTTTTAAAAGGAGTTACCACAAAAAAAAATTACACCATTGGAATAACCATTGTTGAAAAGCTTGAATAGGAAATCTAAAGCCCTCATATTGAATAACACGGAAAATCCCATTTTTGTATGGGTAGCACTCTTTCTCTTTTTTCTTTGTTGCTAACAGGGCATTAGAACATCGCAGTGGCTTAAGGCCTTGTTTAAAAGCCAGTTTTTATATCTAATCTTTCAATCTATATCATTGTCTCTGAAAACTATAGACATAGTGATAACTTTTGGGGCCCCATTAACAGACTTTGTAAAGTACCAAGCAACGCAAAAACAAAATCTGATTGTTTCAACTGCTTAAGTAGAAACTTACACAACAATATTAACAAGGGGGTTATCCAAGGGACTTTAGGGGGGGTTTAACCCCCCCCCCCCCCATAATGTTTATCCAACTCGTAAAGATTTAACAAAAATATGTATAAACAAATTTTTGATTCGTTTTTTTAATTGTAATCTTCCCCTCAACCCCCCTGGATGCGACCCTGCATATAAATCTTAAGAAGTTTAAAAATCAGTAAATTATTTTTTACTGGAGAATACCTCCATATACACTTACGCAGTTTTGGTGGTGGTGCTAGCATAATAGAAAAAAAAATGGAGAAAAATCGAACAAAATCGGATTAAACATATGATACTAAGCAGATCAATAAAGTATAGCTTTCCATTGAAGGTTTATTTGTCTTTGGAATCAAAAGATTGTTAATGTTTGAATTTTTACGTACGCAAAGCGTTGCCAAATTTAACTGGTTAGTTTCGCTTGTTTATTTTCATGGTTCAACATGGCAACACTGACACAAATGTGGTGCTCCTGCAGAAATTTCCATAATTTTGAAAGCAAAAACAAAATCTTAAAAAATCACAGTTTTCTAACAGGAATAGACCTAAGGTGAGTCTAGGGCTCAATAAAAGTTTTATTTTGATATCCCTGATACTTAAAAAAAAACCTATCCTTTTATCTCCATTCTATGATCCCCTTCCCTGGGACTTTTTTGTAAATAAATCTAGGCAGAAAGTTCAAAAAAAGGAGAATATGTAATGACACTGAATGAATGACAATGTCACAACAAAATCCATGTTTAAACCGTTAGGGTTATCATTGTAGACCAGAGAGCAGTGCTTTTTGATTGGTCAACAAAAATAATGAAAAGATTTATCAATCACAAGGGCCTAAGGTCTCCTGTAACCATTGATAATTATAGTGATCGAGCCCGTAACATAACGTTGAGAAAAACAGTTGTGCAGTCCAAAAGAGAAAAACAAAACGCTTTTTCTTGAATTTTTATCTGCAAAAAATATTTGAGAGAGGAATGACCAGTACTCTCCCTAAATAACAGTTATCCTTAATTATTTCTATCTCTAAGTGTATTGCTGATCTAATACGATCGATTGCTAAACCCAAATTTACCAAATATTCCATGGTATTTGGTAAGGAAAGTGAAACGTCAAGAGTTTTTAAGGGAAAAAACATAAAAAAATAAAAAGTAATAAATAATTAAGTTTTTAGTTAATATACGCTATTGAGTATATTAATACACAGCTAATCACAAACATTTAAATTCGAGCCATACGTAACCTGAACTCCACCCCAGTTAAAACTGGGCGAAACGCGATACCATTTATGGCAATGATACTCTAACCTTTTCAAGGGGTTTTCAAACTCCATTTGGAAAAAGGTAAAACAAGGTGAAATAATAATTATCACATAAGCCATGCTTAGCTAATCGAATAGAAACGTTTTTTATAATCATCACCGGAAATTATTTATCTTATTCGCAGCCGTAAGTACACCGCTGATGTAGCCCCCTGTTCTAAGGGATGCATGCGAGTTCAAGCTTTCCTCGACTCAAATCTCAGTTTATATTTGAGACTCGACACAATACCTACATATATGGCGAGGTAAGCGAGCAGCAAAGAGTGTTAGTTACACCCCAATACGTCGACCGCAGCTCAATTTTTTTCATCACAAGAATCATATCATTGAAAAGACGTTGCACCGTATCGATTGACATTCTGACGCACGTGTCTTGCGCCATCTATTTTATTTTCTTAATAAGGTATGATAACTTCTTTTTTTTTTACCAAACTTGTAAGTTAGAGTTATTTTAAGTTTCAGAACAGGACATTACAAGAATAAGAGAGTTTACAAGAATAAAATACATTCAGTGGACTTACTTGATACCCAATCGATAATATTTTCAGCAAACTCCTTTAGACAGAACATAATCTACTCAATTACTCAATCTTTGAAGAGTCAACTCCATACTTGTCATTATTTCCCGCAAATAATGAGCCTAATTATCTTTTAAAAGCATAGTCCCTTGGAAAAAAGGAGAAAACATTTCGGCTAAGAAAAAAGAACAATTACTTTCGCGCAAGGCCGAATCCAGAGGGGTGGGAATTTGACACTCTCCTAAAAAATTTTGCCCCCCCCCCGAACAAATATCCTTGCTTTATTGTAATTCCATGGTAAAAAGAATTGTGCTTTAATTTGATTGGTCTAGTGATTGGTCAATTTCATTGGTCATAGGTCTGTGGCGTATTTTCGCAAGCCGATCACATTAATCTTTATTTCTAGAGTGAAAATTACACAGCCGTTTAAAAACTTTATTGGTAGGGGGGACCAATGCCAAAATTCTAAAAAGAACCAAAAGCTAGGAGTCATACAATTTTTTCACAAATAGTCCTCGGGGCTGTATTCAAGATTGTTCGTTCGAAAGTGAAATACAAAAAAAGATAACAAATTATCAAGGTTTCTGTGTGCAAAAAATTGGAGGGAAAAATGGTTTAAACTGGGTACCTCCAGGACCACGACCCCCCCCCCCTGTTTCTCTGCGTTTTAGCAAGAGTATTATATAAGCTATGAATCTAATTTGGCAAATTTTAAACCAGTAAAAAGAACAATCAATTATGAGTCACACGGTTCATTACCAGTAGTCTCTCTGTTTTTCTGTATTTTTAGTAAGAACATTACATATTTAGTGTACATTTAAAAAAATACACTAAGAAAGTCAAAAATAACTTACACATCGAATAATTTCCGGGTAGGTTGGTTCAGTAATAACTCCTCTGGCAGTGGCAATATGGTCGACAAGTTCACTCAAGGCTGCTCTCTTAATTTCCTTCCCCTTTAAATCGGCAACCGGGTCCAGGAAGTCAAATCCCAAACAACATTGACGCAACTTTCGAATAAACAGTTCTTCCTGTTCTTGTGGATTAGCATCTACTAAATAAATTACGATACAATAAATGAAAAGAGAAAACAATTCTTACTAAGTAAAATAAATGGACAGAATAGATGTACGGTCTTATAAATAGACTTTAAAGCAAATCTTATTTATTGTTATAATATCGCTGGTTGTTTGGTTTGGAACGGGGGTCAATGGTACGATTCTGTAAGCTCAGCAGAGTCGACCCCACTCTAAATGGGTACCTGGAGAAATCTGGTGGGGGGAACATGGGAAGTGTCAGATGATTTGCCCACAGCTACGCATTGCACTCCCGGCTAAAGGCAGTGAGTCAGGAGAATGATGAAAGCGCAACGCAGACCATTGATCAGAAAGCGAAATTTTTTTTTTAGGTTTTTTTTTACCAGTCGAATGGAAATATATTTTGTTCTTAAATGAAAGTAAGGATTTCGAAATAAAAATATTTTTGCCCCCTTAGGCTTATCTTGGGTCTATTCATGTCTGACAACTGCAACTTTCTGTTAGCTATTACAAAATTATAGCGTTTTTAGGGTAGCACCACAAATTCGTCAGAGTTACCACGTTGAACCATGAAAGTAAATAAGCGAAACTTATAAATTATTTTTGAAAATGTTTTCCGTCCGTAAAAATTCAAACATTAATATGCTTTTGATTCACAAGACAACCAAATCTTCACAGAAAGCAACACATTATTAAGCTGTTTGTTGTCGTGTGTTTTAGCTTGTTTTTTTCTAATCTTTTACCCTCATTTATATATCAAATTTGGCACAACCTACTACCAAAAACTGCATATAGATGCCCTTTTCAGTAAAAATTGAATTTCCGATTTTTGCTAAATTTTTAAGATAGAATGTATATGGTTGTTTATGTTTATACTTAAGCGATTCCAGCACTCAGATTTCATTTTCATTGTCCTTGGTACTTGAAATCATTCGAACATTTTAATTCATAATTTATTACCACAAGTTATTAATAATTTATTAACATAATTTATTATTTATAATTAATTTAAGTGTAATTTTAATCAATAATACATGATTTATATTACATTTTAATTTTAATTATTTACATTTTAATTCTTTACAAAGGCACTATGCACAACCTAAACATTTTTAAAATGAAAATTGCCGTATTAACTCAAATGTTATTTCCAAAATAAATACGGAAATCCGTTATATAAAAAAAAACAATAAGCAGAGAGACTCGAGCCCTCGGCCTGAGTTAATTCAATTATAATTTTATAATTATAATTTATAATTCATTTAATTATAATTTTAATTAAGAATGTATAATTTACCATTACATATTATAATTAATTATTAAAAATTTTAATTGTTAAATGATAATATTTAAATGATAATATTTAAAATGATAATTGCTGTATCAATTCAAATATTGTTTCAGAAACAAATCTCTTCAATGAATTCATGTCAGGCAAGAATGATATTTAAAAAAAAAACGAAAATCCATTTATATATATATAATCAATAATCAGAGAGACTTGAGCCCTTGACCTATGCTATAATTGACAGGTATCTTAGCAATGAAGTCAATGTGGCTCGCCAAGCTCAACTATATAAAAATATATAAACTATTAACAACTAAATAAAATAAAAAAACAGAATTAATAGTACGTATCTCTTATACCCAACACACTCAAGAAGTTAAGTTAATCCTAATGAAATATACCTTGTATGATGGAAATAAAACACTTTAGTAACAAAATTATGGAAATTGCAACAGAGAATTATGGAAATCAGGCCCCGCAGAACGCATTATAATAATTGGTTTCTAACCTAACCAAACCAAAATACCAACTAAATTATTTAATTAAAATATACCTTGATTACGAAGGGTCAAATACAGCGAGGCTGCATGCAAAATGTAACCTAATCTAACCAAAACACAAACTAAAATCTTCGCTTTTTCTCACCTATTTCTTTTGATTTTTCAATTATTATATCCTTTCTTTTCTTTATTTCGCGCGTCAATATAATTAAACTTTCAATAGTTCAAAACCACGGAATGGACTGAGACCCCCCATCCCTCTCACACACGTCTTCATATTAAACTTTCGATTACATGTTACAGTTAGCCTTTTTTTTCATTTTAAACAACTGATTTGGGCTGTACATTTGCACATTACGAGGGGAGGGGTTATGGGTCAAATATAGCGGGGCTTCATGCAAAATTTAACCTAATCTAACCAAAACACAAACTAAAATCTTCGTTTTTTCTCACCTATTTATTTCTCATATGGCATGAGCTCTAGCAAAATTCTAAGAATCAATAGATTAATTTAAAAGGAAAATCAGAGGCTTAAAGCCGGTCGGGATTTAAAATAAGAGCTCCGAGACACGAAGACCTTCTAAATATCACATTTCATCAAGATCTGATCACCCGTTCGTAAGTTACAAATACCTCTTTTTTTCCGAATTACCAAAATAGGCCCCCTAAACTCCCCCAAAGAGAGAGGATCCCGTGCAGTTATGTCAATCACGTATCTAGGACTTGTGCTTATTCTTCCCACCACATTTCATCCCGATCTTCCCACTTTAAGCGTTTTCCAAGATTTCCGGTCCCCCCCAATAACACTGGGTCCGGTCAGGATTTAAAATATGTGAGTTACGAGGTCCTTCTAAATATCAATTTCATTAAGATCTGATCATTCCTTCGCAAGTTAAAAATACCTCATTTTTTCTAATTTTTCAGAATCAACCCTCCCCCTCCCCCAACTCTCCCAAAGAGAGCAGCGGTTCAGGTTATGTCAATCATGTATCTAGGACTTGTGCTTATTTTCCCTCCAAGTTTTATTCTGATCCCTCCACTCTAAGTGTTTTCCAAGATTTCAGGTTCCCCCCTCTGACTCCCCCCAAAGTCATCGGATTTGGTCAGGATTTAAAATTAGGGCTTTGAGACACGATTTCCATCTAAACATCAGGTTTCATTAAGATCCGATCACTCGTTCGTAAGTTAAAAATATCTAATTTTTTCTAATTTTTCCGAATTAACCGTCCTCCCACTCCCACCCCCCTTCAGAGGGTCAAATCGGGGAAACGACTATTTCTAATATAACCTGCTCTGGCCCCTGATAAGCCAGCCAAATTTCATCGTCCTAGCTTATCTGGAAGAGCCCAAAGTAGCAAAACCAGGACAGACAGACAGACGGACGGACCGACAGAAATAGCGATCTCTATATGTCACTTGGTAAATACCAAGTGACATAAAAACTATATTTTTCATATATTCGATTACTAGATGATGAATGTCGTCATAATCGTAGGTTAGAACCATATATGACGTCATGACACCTATAAGTTATAGTTAAATAAGTCCTATCGGTACCTTTATGCCGTTGAGTATGTTAGTGTAATCAATGTTACCTAGGGAAGGACTTAGGGAGTAAAAAGGACACCACCACCCCACAGCCTCCCTATTATATGTCTACTAAAAATGATCCTGGGAATCAAGAGAGATTAGATTACCCCCCCCCCTAAAAAAAAAAAAAAAAAAAAAACGATTCATTATTTTTCTAAAGGTTCGTAATAACTAGAACATGTCGAACAAAGTATCTAAATAGAAGAGTGGCGTCACTCACGGTACCTATAAGTTATAGTTGAATAAGTCCTATAGGCACCTTTCTGTCGTTGAGTATGTCAGTGTAATTAATGTTACCTAAGAAAGAATTTCGAGAGTAAAAGGGACACCATCACCCCACAACCCCCCTATTATATGCATAATAAAAAAAATAATCTAGGGTATCAAGAGAGATTAGATTACCATCACCCCTCCCCTCAAAAAAAAACGATTATTTATTTTTCTTAAGATTTGTGGGGTCTTGTATAACTAGAATATGTCAAACAAAGTATCTAAATAGAACAATGGCGTCGATCACGGTGCCTAGAAGTTACAATTGATAAGTTTAATAGACACCTTTCTGCCGTTGGGAATGTCAGTTTAATCAATGTTACCCAGAAAAGAATTTCGGGAATAAAAGGGGCCGCATCACCCCACATCCCCCTTATTATAGGTGTAATCAAAAATAATCCTGGAAATCAAAGAGATTAGATTACTCCCCCCCCCCAAAAAAAAAAGATTCTTTATGTTTTTGAAGGCTCGTGGGGTCAAAAAAAATTGACATTAGTACGTGTTTGTTGAGGCTCCACGCACACTTACACAAGGATACGCCGGCTAATGCACAATTACATAGACTAATGTACATAATTTTACCGAGCCTCAAATGAACCAATTTTGTTAAATGAATGTTGTTAATTTAAATTTCAAAATAAATTTATATTTTAACTCTTAAGTATGAATAAAGTTCGTCTTTAGGAAGGAATGTTTATCATCGAGCGACGTTAGTTCCTCTCAAAAGATGTTATTACAATTGTATTAAAATAGAACAGTAAGCTTGATCACAAAAAAGAAAGCTCAACACTGGTTACAAGAAAGCTCATTGGATTCAATTTATCAAATACGAGGATGTGTATTTGTCCTAGTTTTTTTATTAATCCTAGAGATTGAATTTCAATGATATTGAAATAGCACATTAAGCTTGATCACAAAAAAGAAAGCTCAACACTGGTTACAAGAAAGATCATTGGATCCAGTTTATCAAATACGAGGATGTGTATTTGTCCTAGTTTTTTTATTAATCCTAGAGATTGAATTTCAATGATATTGAAATAGCACATTAAGCTTGATCACAAAAAAGAAAGCTCAACACTGGTTACAAGAAAGCTCATTGGATCCAGTTTATCAAATACGAGGATGTGTATTTGTCCTAGTTTTTTTATTAATCCTAGAGATTGAATTTCAATGATATTGAAATAGCACATTAAGCTTGATCACAAATAGAAAGCTCAACACTGGTTACAAGAAAGCTCATTGGATCCAGTTTATCAAATACGAGGATGTGTATTTGTCCTAGTTTTTTTATTAATCCTAGAGATTGAATTTCAATGATATTGAAATAGCACATTAAGCTTGATCACAAAAAAGAAAGCTCAACACTGGTTACAAGAAAGCTCATTGGATCCAGTTTATCAAATACGAGGATGTGTATTTGTCCTAGTTTTTTTATTAATCCTAGAGATTGAATTTCAATGATATTGAAATAGCACATTAAGCTTGATCACAAAAAAGAAAGCTCAACACTGGTTACAAGAAAGCTCATTGGATCCAGTTTATCAAATACGAGGATGTGTATTTGTCCTAGTTTTTTTATTAATCCTAGAGATTGAATTTCAATGATATTGAAATAGCACATTAAGCTTGATCACAAATAGAAAGCTCAACACTGGTTACAAGAAAGCTCATTGGATCCAGTTTATCAAATACGAGGATGTGTATTTGTCCTAGTTTTTTGATTAATCCTAGAGATTGAATTTCAATGATATTGAAATAGCACATTAAGCTTGATCACAAAAAAGAAAGCTCAACACTGGTTACAAGAAAGATCATTGGATCCAGTTTTCCTAGTTTTTTTATTAATCCTAGAGATTGAATTTCAATGATATTGAAATAGCACATTAAGCTTGATCACAAAAAAGAAAGCTCAACACTGGTTACAAGAAAACTCATTGGATCCAGTTTATCAAATACGAGGATGTGTATTTGTCCTAGTTTTTTTTATTAATCCTAGAGATTGAATTTCAATGATATTGAAATAGCACATTAAGCTTGATCACAAAAAAGAAAGCTCAACACTGGTTACAAGAAAGATCATTGGATCCAGTTTATCAAATACGAGGATGTGTGTTTGTCCTAGTTTTTTTATTAATCCTAGAGATTGAATTTCAATGATACTGAAATAGCACATTAAGCTTGATCACAAATAGAAAGCTCAACACTGGTTACAAGAAAGCTCATTGGATCCAGTTTATCAAATACGAGGATGTGTATTTGTCCTTGGTTTTTTGATTAATCCTAGAGATTGAATTTCAATGATATTGAAATAGCACATTAAGCTTGATCACAAAAAAGAAAGCTCAACACTGGTTACAAGAAAGCTCATTGGATCCAGTTTATCAAATACGAGGATGTGTATTTGTCCTAGTTTTTTTATTAATCCTAGAGATTGAATTTCAATGATATTGAAATAGCACATTAAGCTTGATCACAAATAGAAAGCTCAACACTGGTTACAAGAAAGCTCATTGGATCCAGTTTATCAAATACGAGGATGTGTATTTGTCCTAGTTTTTTTTATTAATCCTAGAGATTGAATTTCAATGATATTGAAATAGCACATTAAGCTTGATCACAAAAAAGAAAGCTCAACACTGGTTACAAGAAAGATCATTGAATCCAGTTTATCAAATACGAGGATGTGTATTTGTCCTAGTTTTTTTTATTAATCCTAGAGATTGAATTTCAATGATATTGAAATAGCACATTAAGCTTGATCACAAAAAAGAAAGCTCAACACTGGTTACAAGAAAGATCATTGGATCCAGTTTATCAAATACGAGGATGTGTATTTGTCCTAGTTTTTTTATTAATCCTAGAGATTGAATTTCAATGATATTGAAATAGCACATTAAGCTTGATCACAAAAAAGAAAGCTCAACACTGGTTACAAGAAAGATCATTGGATCCAGTTTATCAAATACGAGGATGTGTATTTGTCCTAGTTTTTTTTATTAATCCTAGAGATTGAATTTCAATGATATTGAAATAGCACATTAAGCTTGATCACAAAAAAGAAAGCTCAACACTGGTTACAAGAAAGCTCATTGGATCCAGTTTATCAAATACGAGGATGTGTATTTGTCCTAGTTTTTTTTATTAATCCTAGAGATTGAATTTCAATGATATTGAAATAGCACATTAAGCTTGATCACAAAAAAGAAAGCTCAACACTGGTTACAAGAAAGATCATTGGATCCAGTTTATCAAATACGAGGATGTGTATTTGTCCCAGTTTTTTGATTAATCCTAGAGATTGAATTTCAATGATATTGAAATAGCACATTAAGCTTGATCACAAAAAAGAAAGCTCAACACTGGTTAGAAGAAAGTTCATTGGATTCAATTTATCAAATAGGAGGATGTGCAATATTTGTCCTAATTTTAATTAATCCAAGAGACGTTTTTCAATAATGTTGAAATAGCACAGTAAGCTTGATCACAAAAAGAAAGCTCATTGAATCCAATTAATCAAATAGGGGGATGCATAATATTTGTCCTAGTTTTAATTAATCCTAGAGATGTTATTTCAATGACATTGAAATAGCACAGAAAGCTTGATCACAAAAAAAGAAAGCTCAACATTGGTTACAAGAAAGCTCATTAGATCCAGTTTATCTAATAGGAGGATCTGTAATATTTCAAGAAAGACTGAGGGTATTGAATTGAAACTTTTAAAACATATTGTGCATGGATATTGAAAATTGGTTGGAGGGCCACCAGCCGCCTCCTATGCTTTTTAATTGCAATCCCTTCAAAATATTGGATTAGAATTTTGAAAAAGATCTACTTTTAAATGCTCAGAAGCTCAAACAACTATGACTATGGGGATGGCATCAATCCCACAGTTCATTGGTAATTTAGTAATTTGAAAAAAAAAAGAAAATTAAACTAAAAAATTAAATTAAAAAAATAAACTTAAAAATTTAAAGTAATTAAAAAAGTCATTCAGTAATTTAAAATCGACAAGCTATCTTCACTTGATGGTTTTTCGGCCCTTGGGCCACGTTCGTCGTTTTGCACCTCATAATGGAAGAAAACGCCACTTTGCTGATGCACAATCTTTTTCACTCCTCAAATAGGCAAAAGAAATTTCAATTTACTTTCTAATGAAGCGTCTCCCGATATTCTACAACCATCGGTTCGATACAATCGCCCTTATGGAAAAAAGAAGAAAATAATAAAAAAAAATCCGTTATCATCCTTATCAGAAAAATTCCGAAATTCCACACATTTGTAAAAAGGGCTGAAACTTCTGCAACAGGATTCTTTGACATTTTAAATTTTACTGTCAATTTTCACCAAGATCATTCGGCTTTTCAAAAATTGGGCAAATGTTCTCTGGCTCGTAATTTCAAACTTTGTGGAATTTTTATATTTGGAATCGCCATAAAAATCGAACTTAAGTGGCGTATATATTGTTTCAGAACTCCATAGTTTAGAATTTTGGTTACTAATAATAAGAGTCGCTCCTTGCTTAGAGTTCGTTACTACGAACTCTTTGAAACAAAACATAAAAATCAGACCCTTGATAAACCTTAATTTTTATTATAGAAACTAAAGCGAAGATGGCTTACGCTTAATTCAATTACAGCACATGATTAAATTTTGAAACGTCATTGTAAAAACAAAGAAAGACCTTTCTAACAAACTAGGTACAAACTTACCAACAACGACAAAATTCTCATGCCTATCATACAAGTTTGTAAATAAAACCGGTTTTGAGTATTTAATGAAATCGGTTCATCATACCTAATTAAGACGTGTTTTATTAGTACTCTAAAATCATCCCTAATTGAGGTTATGACTTTTCTATTCCAGAATAAGACCGATTTAACGTAAAGGCATTTAGAGATTTTCATAATTTAAGAGCAGAGGAAATGATTGTTTTTTCAAGCTTGTCACGTCAAGAGTTTTTGTCTTAGGAATTTAAATAAGAACAGAATCGTTAAAAATTAATATATTCAGCGAAATAGTCTGGCTTCAGTAAACATTCTCTTATTGAGCTTCATTTGCTTTAGTTAAATCTTCGAATCAATATGCCACCCACTTCCCGTGCTCAAACTGAGCTAGACTCTAGCATTTATTTCGACTTCCAATGCAATAACAAACGGTGGATCAACGGACCTTTCAATGGACCTTTGGATCAACCTCGCCCTCATCCCAGATAATAGTATATTAGTTCATCATGTTGCATCTTATTTGAACTGGAGTCCTAAAAGAACTTTCAACTTCTATAACTGCAGCAAGCACCAATCCCACCATCAGGTTTATAGCCAAAAAATACGAGTGTCACGCCTTGTATGAACCTTGTATGATTGAACGTAAAAAGCTGGTCCATACCTGCACCACAACCTCTACATCCATAACTGCAGCAAGCCCCACCCCCAACCCCATCATCAGGTTTATAGCCAAAAAATACGAGTGTCACACCTTGTATGAACCTTTATGATTGAAAGTAAAAAGCTGGTCCATACCTGCACCACAACCCCTCCATCCATAACTGCAGCAAGCCCCGCCCCCAACCCCACCATCAGGTTTATAGCCAAAAAATACGAGTGTCACACCTTGTATGAGCCTTATATGATTGAACGTAAAAAGCTGGTCCATACCTGCACCACAACCCTTCCATCCATAACTGCAGCAAGCCCCATCCCCAACCCCACCATCAGGTTTATAGCCAAAAAATACGAGTGTCAAACCTTGTATGGACTAGAATCATTCCTCCTACCCTCCACTGTCGACTTTTTAATATAAATGTAAGTATGCAGTCACTTTTTGAATGGAATCAAGCAAGTTTTACATTTGTGTGATTGGACGTAAAAAGCTGGTCCATAGCTGCACCACAACAACTTCATCCATAAATATATTTCTTGAGGACTGATAGTATATAAAAGAACATTTTACTTGATGATTTGAATAATTGTAGCCAAGAAATACAGAAAAAATTTAAGATTTTGAGGATATGAGAATATATGTGACGAATGTTCGCAGCATAGAACCACTGAATTCTCTTTTTATGAAGCCCTCCTAAAATGTCATATCTACCTATTTTTGAACGTGACAAGATTCACAATTCCCAAAAAGAATTCTCGACAAACTTAGGTTCAATGTTATGTGTGCATACAGGGGAGATAGAAGAGTCCCCCACACAACATCCATCAAAAAGAAGTAAAACATTGGGGCCCCAAAATACACTGTTCTCATATTTAAAACCCGTAAAATTCTAGTAAATTGACTTCTTGCTATCTCGGAAAGGGTTTAGGTTAGGAAAATGAAACTTTTAGGGATGGGTCTACAGGCTAAAGTATGTCCCGGGAAGGTATTTTAAAGTACCCACCTCCACTCCTTCTCCCTCTAGAGCGCCCTGAAATTTGCCAACATGACAGGTATATACCTATTGAAATTTTGACAAAACAACATTTTACCTTAATTTTCAGTTACTATTTGCTTTTTCTCTGCCTTTAGTTCTGAAAATACAATTCCTGTTATTTGAGTAGAATTTTGAGCCATATCAATGCTTTTTTTTCAACATTTAGGAAATGTATTTGCATATCTTTAAAACTTTATAAAATGGAATTGAGCAAAGTTATGAAGCTGAAAACAGTTTTGTTGTACTTCAATAAAGCAGAAGATCTATTTTGCAAGGTTTCACGTTTATAACACACATATTTTTAAAGGTCACCAAAGGTCAGGGCCCTCTAGAGGGAGAAGGAGTGGAGGTAGTTGTTTCAAAATACCTTCCCGGGACATCCTTTAATCTGTAGATTCATCCCTGAAAGTTTCATTTTCCTAACCTAAACCCTTTCTGAGATAGCAAGAAGTCAATTAACTAGAATTTTACCTTTTAAACCTCAACCCAAAAGGATAACTTATGATATCCCCTCAAAGGCACTAATCTCTGAATACTGGATATTAAATGTATTATTATATTCCACCGGCTTAATCCATTTCTGAGCTTTCAAAGTCCTGCAAACCTGTAGTCCCCTTGAGTTGATAACAGCCGATCCAATCTCCGCTGCCTCTTCCCCCACTCCTTGTCAAGGTGGTATGTTAAGCACTGGATGGACGGAACACTATCAGTTGAGTCTTTCAATCAATTGTATTTGACGCGGTTTCTATTGAGATCTTAGCTTTGTCAGCTTCTTGGAGTGTCCCCTTGTGTACTGATAACTGGGGCTATGACAGACGTTAAAGATGACAGAGTTCCTTCTCGAAGTTGATGAGTCAACAAGCGTCTGTAGACTAGAGTAGGTAGCTAAGTTATTTGAGACGGTCTTCATGTGATTTTAATTTCAGAACTGTCATGCAACTATTCGCTTGTCTCTGAATATTTTCGAATCCTGTGATATCAAACAGTTCGTGGTAACGAACTGTAGTAAGGAGCGACCCGGCTCAATAGTAACCAAAACTCTAAAAAATGGAATTTTGATACCAATAGCTACATCAAAAGAATCGCATTTTAATGCTGGTTTTAAATATATAAGTTTCATCAAGTTTAGTCTTACCCATCAAAAGTTACGAGCCTGAGAAAATTTGCGTTATTTTAGAAAATAGGGGGAAACGCCCCCTAAAAGTCATAGAATCTTAACGAAAATCACACCATCAGATTCAGCGTATCAGAGAACCCTACTGTAGAAGTTTCGAGCTCCTATCTACAAAAATGTGGAATTTTGCATTTTTTGCCAGAAGGCAGATCACGGATGCGTGTTTATTTGTTTTTTTGTTTTTTTGTTTTTTTTTTTTTCCCCAGGGGTGATCGTATCGACCCAGTTGTCCTAGAATGTTGCAAGAGGGCTCATTCTAACGGAAATGAAAAGTTCTAGTGCCCTTTTTAAGTGACCAAAAAAATTGGAGGGCACCTAGGCCCCCTCCCACGCTAATTATTTTCCCAAAGTCTACGGATCAAAATTCTGAGATAGCCATTTTATTCAGCGTAGTCGAAAAACCTTATAACTATGTCTTTGGGGACGACTTACTCCCCCACAGTCCCCGTGGGAGGGGCAACAAGTTACAAACTTTGACCTGTGCTTACATATAGTAATGGTTATTGGGAAGTATACAGGCGTTTTCAGGATGATTTTTTTGGTTTTGGGGAGGGGTTGAGAAGAGGGGGATATGCTGGGGGAACTTTCCTTCGAGAATTCGTAATGGGAGAAGAAAATTTCCATGAAGGGAGAGCAGGATTTACTAGCATTATTAAAAAAAAAAAAACAATTAAAAAATAAAAGTGAAAAAGCTTTTTCAGCTGGAAGTAAGGAACAGCAATAAAACTTAAAACAAACAGAAATTATTACCCATATGAGGGGCTCACCTCCTTCTAATACCTCGCTCTTTACGCTAAAGTATTTTCGGTAATTTCAACTACTTATTCTACGGCTTTTGTGATTCAGGGGGTCATTCTTAATGAATTGGGATAAAATTTAAGCTTTAGTGTAAAGAGCGAGGTACTGACGATGGGGCGAATCCCCTCATATATGTAATAAAAACATGAGAATACAAAAGTTCTTTACGTAAGCTAATTTATAAGTTACGTAAATCTTTTACCAATAAAAAGATTCGTAAAAAATTAAAAGTTCTAGTTGCCTTTTTAATTAACCAAAAAATCGGGGGGCAACTAGGCTTCGTCCCCCACTCTTTTTTTCTCAAAATCATTCGATCAAAATTATGAGAAAAACATTGAGCCAAAAAAAAAATATGCAAATTTCGTTTTGATCATTCCTCTGCGGAGAGCCAAAATCAAAACATGCATTGATTCAAAAACGTTCAGAAATTAAATAAAAAAAACAAGTTTTTTCAACTGAAAGTAAGGAGTGACATCAAAACTTAAAACGTACAGAAATTACTTCGTATATGAAAGAGGCTGCTTCCTCATCAACGCCCCGCTCTTTACGCTAAAGTTTTTTACTGTTTTAGAAAGAAGAATTGAGAGAAAGAGTCAAACTTTAGCGTAAAGAGCGGGGCGTTGATGAGGAAGCAGCCTCTTTCATATACGAAGTAATTTCTGTGCGTTTTAAGTTTTGATGTCACTCCTTACTTTCAGTTGAAAAAACTTGTTTTTTTTATTTAATACTCGCTAAGGCTCAAATCTGTGTATACCTATGATTAAAGGTATTATTATATCTACTGAAAAAAATGTTGAGCTTGAAGTTCACCTAGTAATCGATACTGACTACAATAGCATCATGAAAAGCATAACTAACTAGCAAATTGCTCTAATTAACCTGTTACTTCACGACCACATAGAGCATAATTTTATTGGAATTGTTCGGGGGAGATAGGGGGGGCAACAATATTTTCAATTATCAAGTTTCTGCGTGCAAAAATTTGTTTACATGTATTTTTGTTAGTTTTGTACGACTCAGGCATAAATTCAGAGGGGATGGGTCGGATAGCCATCGCCCCAGATCCGGCCCTGGTCCATCTTTTACTCTGTTTTTTAATAAGAGTGTCATAAATGCTCTGTATCTCTTATGCCAAATTTTAAGCCCAAAAAAAAACGAAAAGTTAAATTCGACCTGATTGTTTCTCCTGCAACATTCATATAAATAAGAATTAGACCGAACCCATCTATAGATTCCATTCCAAAACAAAAATGTCTAAACAATTTTTTTTCAAAATATGCGATGCTATGTCATAGAAATGAATAGTTTCACAGAATAAAATCACTTAATTAGCAAAGGAGACTTTTTTAAGATACTACACATACTTCAAATAGCAATAATTAAGACCACTCATTTTTTACCTTGCTGAATGTTTCGAAATTTATGTAGAACAATGTCCATGATAAACTAGATGTAATTACAGCAATACAAATTTGTGATAGTTTCTAGTCTTGTTTTGCTTTTATTTGATTTACATCATTCAATCAAATGAAAAATTGATAATTAAATCTAATGAGAGGAATGTGAGTACTGTTAAGGCACTCGCTGTAATTTTTTTTTCTCTGAAGAAGACGGGCCAAATATCTAAGATATTAGGTCAAAATTATTAAAAATAAGTAGTTTTTATGGAAAAAATCTCAGCTTGTTAAGACAAAAACCCTTATATTTATTTTTGCTCAACAAAAGTTAAATATCACTAGCATATATGCTTAAATGGATCTAAAAACATGCACTGAATCCAAGGTCTAATTTAACCACACTATTTAGGCTTCAAAATCTGAGTTTGGTGGTGAAGTTCGTAGAAGCCCTATCCTTTCTATTATAATGTGGCTAATATTTGTATAATGGAAGTGTAACTTCTTCATTTAATGTAGCATTCAAAAGTAAAGCCTATAACTCATTAAAGTTAAAGCCAAACTTACTGGTTCTACGTCCTCATGTCCTCGAAGATCAAGACCAGTGTCAGAAGTCTGACACTCTCAGCTTGTTAGAACAAAAATCTCAGCTTGTTAGAAAAAAAAATCTCCGCTTATTAGAACAAAAATCCTTATATTTATTTTTGCTAAAACAAAAAGTTAAATATCACCAGCATATATTCTTAAAACGGATCTACAAAAGTGTACTGAACCTAAGCTCTAACTTAACCAAACTATTTAGGCTCCAAAATCTGAGTTTGGTGGTAAAGTTCATAAAAACCTTGTCCTTTCTATTATGAGGTGGCTAATATTTGTATCATGGAAGTGCAACCATGTAGCTCTGATCTAGTCAAACTATTTAGGCTTCAAAAGGCGGTGAAGTTCTTTTGGCGATGAAGTTCATAATAACATTTTCCTTTCTATTATCATGTTGCTAATATTTGTGTAATGGAAGTGTAACTTCTTTATTCAATATAGCATTAAAAATTGCAGCCTCTAACTCATTAAAGTTAAAGCCAACCATACTCATTCTACGTCCTCATGTCCCTGAAGATCAAGACCAATGTCAGACGTCTTAATGTTCTGATAATTTTAACCTCAACCGAACTTTGGACAAAATTCCTGAGACTTTTCAAAACGGAATACTTAAAATATGGTGTTGAATTCGAAGCTGAAAAGTCTGAGGTAGTGCTTTATAACCGGAAATGCTCAGTTTCTGATGATATTGAACTTAGAAATCCAAATATCCATCCGTCTGACCTAATTGTTTATCTTGACATTCCAATTGGAATACAATTTATCTCCTAAGAGGACAAATCAAACACCACATTTCAGCTTCATATGCTTCCATAGTCTTTTCTAAGCTTCGTTGCAACTGCCATTATTTGTCAACGCTGTACAACCCTGTTCCTCTCTCCCACAGCCTCAGCATTGTACCCTTCTGGAAGATCCTTAAACACATTGATAAAATCCGGTACACTTTCTTCGGTTTCGCGAGATACCAATTGTGATAACTAATTTGGATCTCTTGATCACATCACTCTTCTGTTCAAAACAGGTTTAACAGAAAGGAAGCTGTTCAAACTACAGAAGAAGAAAAAAACAGACCAATACATGGGAAATATACAATTTGGACTATATATTTGCACATTAGGGAGGACTGAGGGCATAGTAGAGCAAAGCGATGTAGGAATTATATAAGTAAGTATTTTAGGGTTGTTTTTTTTAAACTTGTTTTCAGATTTTTATAGTGTTTTCTTCTCAATAGTCCCTAATTATAGTAATCAATAGTAATTAATCAGCCTCGATAGTGATTCATACAAAAATGATTTTTTTTTTAAATTAAGTCTCTAAACCATAGTTAGCTGAAGGGCGCAAGTCCTGTCCATGACCCACCAAAATATTGCCACGCCCCACTGATGGGGCCTGTGCCCACTTTGGGAATCAGGGTGCTAGATCCTTTGGCTCTTTATATTAACTTTTTGGTAAGAATTGGCCACTAGTGGCTTGCAAGTCAAGGCTGTTGGTGGAAAGTATATTTAGCTAGTGGTTTGTATCACCAAATTCGAAGTAGGCCATCACAGCTTTTAAACAAACTGCTAATACTAGGCTATGAAACAAATTTTTTTCCGACTGTATGGCTGGCCTATGACACTCCCTTAGCTGGAATACAGTCGTGTTCCCTAGTACTTAAGCCTTTAAGTCATCTGTCAACAGAGACTGGTGCAGCAAGCCATGCTGCACAGTTTGGGATGCACCTGATGAGCCAAGCAACCATCATCACTGACTGGCACCTGCAAAGTTTCGTCCTTATTGCTTGCAAGTGCAATTTAATGTAAATCTCACTATTCTCCCTATCATGACGATTAAATTATAGCCATGAAAATCCTGCAAAACCATAATCCAGATAATCCATAAACCATCACTATTGCCAATTTCGTTGAAATAAGTTGATCACAGCAATGGAAACAAAGTCTAATTTTCTTGTTCAGTATCAACACTATAAAGCAATTGGCTTGTCTATTTGTTTACTATGAATCCTTAACAAATAGATCAACTGGGCTGAAACTTGGCAGGAGGGGGGAGTGGAAGGGTGCAGTTTTTTGGCACTTTTACTCACAAATTATACTCAATTCGTCTACATTATTCAATAGTGAAGGGATTATCATGTTGGTTTACCTTCAGTAAGTGTTAAGTTGGAAACTGGATGGAACCACTTTTTGACTTTGCTTTTGTACCAAGAAACATTAGGAAGTACAACGTCAAGATGGGGTAAGGGGAGTTTGCTGCCGAGGGGGTTAATTGGTTGCACAATAATATCAGGATGCACTAAAAATTATGGAAAAGACGCAAAAATACATGTAATAGGCCATTATAAAGATTTCCAAGCCCATAAAATGACAAAAGCTTGATGAAAATGAAATTTATTAGACTATAAAGATGATTAACTACTTACCTTTTAATGGAGGAAGAGGTTGGAGATCAGCCTCTGTTCCTGTAACATATCTTGAGGATCCTTGACTCTTCTTCTGTTTCTTCTTTGAAGCTCGTTTGGCAAATGGATCTATTTTGTCCACAAACCCCCCAGTGGACATCATTAAACTGTTCTTAACTTTCTCCATTTTGGGGTCCTTGGGATCCACTTTTGATTATTTTTAGAAACACTTAACACAATTCAAATTATATATTTATGGAACTTGATTGATATGATTTGATAATTTGGTGGTTATCATCCCACTTCTCTCTGAAATACGAAAAAGTAAGAAGATTAAGTAACCCAAAATAAACATAAAAAAGTTAGTAGCATTTAGTCTGGTAGATGGTAAAATTGGGTCATTTAACTATTTGACCATTGCTTCACACACCCCACAAAGCTATATTTTACTAGTGTGAATGAATTGTGCATCTGATATAACTGAATGTGAGTGGAAGATCTTCAGTACATAGGTGGCCATGTATTAAAAAGCTGTTATAAAGTTATGCATCCCTGTATCACATTTAACCCAATATACACATTTTTTGGGGCTGGAAAACTGAAACACAATGTGCTTTTATTATTGTGTTTACTATTATTCTTACATGTGTACACAGACAATATAACAATAATAAAGCAAATTTTCATTCGAAACTGCAATTCTACTATAATTAATCACTGAGGTCACTGAACTCAAGAACACTAACCAGGGGTAAACTATACCCCATAAAAAGTATTATCTGCAATATTTGGCAACCTCCTGCTTGATTTAGGAGTCAATACTCTATTTCATCTTACAACTAGTTCATAATGGCTTGGATCCTATACTGCTCATTTTTTTAATCAACCAGTGAGGATAAGGGTTCATGGGTAAAACCTGCACAAAAACAGAGTATACTGAATGAATCAGCCAAATATGGCACAAAAACTGCAACATTATGTGATGTAGAAAGGAGATAGAACGCATGGTTGATTCATGCCCATACCTGAGAAAAGAACTAATACTGTCAGAGTTCCCTTGGCTGATAAATTTCCAGAAGATCTTCCAAACCCTTTGCACATCAACAACCAGAACAAAGGCTGGACAACTCGTTTACAATTATTATTTTAGTAGAAAAGCTTTTGAAACCACTGTGCCATCTCACTGTTACAATATGCTGTTACTGTGCATCCTCACTGTGTCAATTGTTCCAAGATGTGCATGCATTATGAGTCTGTAGAATATAACTAAGTTAATCTGCAAACCAAAGCAGAATTGTAAACTCGTAAATAAAAAGGTAATAGGTAATATATTGACGTGAAGACAGCTAATTACAGTATTTCACAGTTGGAGAGCTCCAAATCCAGCCCCAAACCTGTGCTCTTAAAGAAGAAGAAGCAAATATTGATGGGTTGGTCAATATCAAATCAATATCAATTCATGGAGAATGAACAACAGCAACAGCAACGCTTAAAGAAATTTATAATAAAAGTTCTTGTGATATTTACCCAGATTTATCAGCAGTCAGTTGAACCAATCTTATACCAAACCATCTTCTAGACAACACTATAGTGTTTTTTTGTGGATGGTGAAGTCCTCCCTTTGAACGAGTGGCAGACAGTCTGGTTTTATATTATCAATTTTTCCCTTCTTTTTTTTTGATTGTATTAAAGCTTATTCCAATAGGCAATGCATAGAACACCACCTAAAAAAATCCCCCCTGACCCTACCCCAAGTACCACTGAAAACATTCAACCCCTTGGCTGGTCAAGTCAACTTTCTCAAAGCTCACATGAGGGGTCATTGAATAATACAATGGTGGAAGTCGGGGCGTATGTCACAATACAGGATGAGACTGAAAATGAATTTCAGGAGGTCCTATCAAGAAACTCAAAAAAAAGGAAAAAGATTTCACCAATCAAAAATAATACCCCTTCCCATAATCCAACATTCCCCTCACAAAACCTTGGAATTTACTTAAAAATCACTCCAGATACCCCCTTTGAGATAAAAAAGGTAGCTCTTTTGAGGGTTGCAATCTTTAAAATGTTAAAATCAATGTTTTCATTAAACATTAACCGTGATGGATCTCTGCTAATAGCCCTTCAAGATTCTAAATCAGCAGACATATTACAGAATTCAAAATCTCTTCTTAACATACCAATAAAATCTGTTCTCTGGTCCCCAAACCAAAACCCAACTAAAATAGTAGTGTATAACATCCCTCCAGAAATTCCTATTCAGGATCTAAAAGAAGGACTCTCTGACAGAACTGGTAACCCAATCCCAGTAGCTGATGTAACCCAATTGGGTAAACCAGATGCCAATGGCCAAAAGTTAAGCAAGTCTTTCTTATTCACACTAAGAGAAGAAAATAATAACCTGGATCAGATATTCCTATTTGGACAAAGGAAACCCCACAAGCCCTACAAGCCAAAACCTATCCAATGCCAAAAATGTCTAAGACTAGGACACACAAAAAACACATGCAGTGAAACATTACATGAATGCAATTCTTGTAAAAACTCCCACCCCACTGGAATGATAAATTGTAAAAACAATCAGCCAAAATGTATCAACTGCAATGGTCCCCACGATTCTACTAATAAAACTTTATGCCCTGTATATAAAAAACGAGCACTAACACTCCAAATAGCAACAGAAAAAAACATACCTTACCCTTTTGCAGCAATGGAAGCAAATGCAGCTCAATCACACCTGACCAAAAACTTTATGAAACCACCCAACCCTCTCACCCACAGACCAACCATTCTACCAAAAGCATCAAGCACCCCCAATAAGACTCCTTCCTCAAAGCAACCAAGCTCACATTCCTATAAGAGAGGTTCACCCTGGACAAACCTTCCAGCCTCTACAAGTAATGATAGAATATCAGAATGGCCACCTCTCCCGAGTAGAAATGAATCAGAAGTATTAACGGGTATTAATCAAATTATCAACAAAAAGCCAGATGAATATCCAAATGAATTAACACCTAACATGTGCCTATTTATACTAAATTCTAATGCAGTACAGTCAATGAACCTAAAACAACCACAAAAAGCAAAAATAATAAGCGAATTGGCAAAGTTGTACCTACCCAATCACATGCATATCCAAGCAAAAAAAGATCTTGCTCTGCTCCTAGAAAAGCTAAAGATTGATACACAGCAAAATGAAAATTAAAACAACAAAGCAGCATATTTCAATACTTCAGTGGAATGTAAGATCACTTTCAGAAAATAAGTTAAATGAACTTTTATCTTTTATGAATAAAAATTCCATTGATATTGCTTGCCTTCAAGAAACCCATTTGACTAATAACCAACAAACAAAGTTTCCAGGATATACTATCCTGAGAAAGGATAGGTCTTCTCAGAGAAAAGGAGGTGGCGTAGCTATAATTTTAAATAATAATATTAAATTTTGCGGTATTAATTTCCCAGATTTTTCAAATGATGTTGATGTTATTGGCATCAATGTTTGGATAAATAATACAAAAACATACATATTAAGTCTTTATAACCCCAATGGCCAGACTACAGATGCCATGGATTTTTTCACTTATATTACTAATTCTAATATGCTAAAAAACATAATCATCTGCGGGGATTTTAATGCCCACAGTCTTCTGTGGGGGGATAAGCCAGCAAATAAAGCTGGTAAGCTCATTGAAAGATTGATTTCAAATAATGCCGATTTAGCAATTGCTACCCCTCCTAATCTAAATACATATTTTAACCCCAAAAGTGGTAAATTTTCAACTATTGACCTACAAATTGTTTCAATAAATATACTAAATAAAATTTATATTAAGAAAATTGAAAATCTATGCACTGACCATTTTGCAATAGTATCCTCTTTAAATGAACCAGCCAACATTCTCCCACATATCCCTAAATATGTCAACACCAAAGCAAATTGGACCATGTTTAGAAATAAGCTTAATGAAGAAGTCCTAAGTTTAACCCAGAAATCTCATACCTCAGTTGTAACTGCTGACACGTGTGCTGAAGCTATGACATCAATATTAACAAATGCAGCTAATCAAGCTATCCCCAGAACTTCACCTAGGAAAACCATCCCTAAACACACCCCTAAAGCATGGTGGACAAAAGATTGCCAAATTATGTGGAGAATAAAAAATGCAACTAGGAGAGCATACCTAAGAAAACCATCCCCTGACACATATTTAAGTAAATTACAAGCAGAGGCTAACCTCAAGAGAACAATAACTAATGCCAAATATAATTATTGGAATAATTTTGCAAATAATCTTTCCAGAGAAACATCTGAGCCAAGAATACATAGACTTATAAGCAAAATCTGTGGGAAAAAAACATCCTCCAACCCTCTTATGTATGAACTAATACATGAGAATTCCCACTATGATAACGACACTGATAAGGCAAAATTATTTGCCTCCCTTTTCTCAAAGAAGCTAACATCAAAAAACCAAAATATCACCACACAAATCATGACAAATCCTATTTACCAGCCCCGACCAGGTTCAGAATATATAAACCATCCCTTCTCGATACATGAATTGAATAATGCAATTCAGCATATCAAGGCCAATGCTACAAGTAGCTATGATAATATACACCCTATATGGATAAAGAATCTTTCCCCTTTGTACAAACAGGAGCTCCTAAATTGCTATAACCATGCATGGGCTACATCCACATTCCCTAATATCTGGAAATGTTCATCTCTTATACCAATTTTAAAGAAAAATAAACCTAAACATGACCCTCAGTCATATAGACCCATAATGATTACCCCAGTGCTGGGAAAATTAATGGAGAAAATGATTTACCATCGGCTGCTTTGGTTTGTTGAGAAGAATAATCTGATACCTCATACTCAAACTGGCTTCAGGAAACACCACTCATCAACAGATGCTTTCATAGTGTTAACAAATGCAATAAATGAATCCCTATCAAAAATAATGTCTTAACTGCTGCATTCCTAGATTTTGAAGGAGCTTATGATAATGTTGACCACCAGATTCTATTAGTTAAACTTACAAACCTTGGACTACCCCCCAAACTTGTATCCTTCATAAAATCCTTTATAGAAAACCGAAGTTTCATTGTTTGTGTAGGTTCAGCCTCTTCACCCAAAACTCCAATAACCAAAGGCCTTCCACAGGGTGCAGTCCTGAGCTGCCTCCTATTTTCACTTTTTCTGTGGGACATGAACCTCCCACATACCAATCTACAGTACGCTGACGATCTGGTATTATGGGCAACTGGCAATACCTTCGAGATTACGCATTCAAAGTTGCAAAATGCACTTTTCCAATTTGAAAAGTTCTCCCAAAAGTCCATTTTACCTACTGCACCCACAAAGTCAAAAATTATCCAATTCCACCATAAGCGAAATCATTATGATGCTAGGCTAACATTAAATGGAATACTTATCCCAGAGGACAATCAAATTAATTACCTAGGGCTCATACTTGACCAAAAACTAAATTTCCACCTCCACATCACAAATACAATAAAAAAGTGCTATAGAAAAACAAGAATAATTAAAAGGCTACTAGCCACACCTTGGGGCTGTAATGAGAAAACACTAATCCAATTTTATAAATCATATATAAGGCCCCATATTGATTATGGCCTCATAGTGTATGGTGCTTGTGCTAAGACCCACATGCAAAAAATCGAAACGACACAAAATGATATAATTCGTCTTATATTTGGTCTTAGGAAACCAACAAAAACTAAGTTTCTGCTTACTGAGAGTGGACTATCACCAATAAATGAAAGAAGAAGATCTCTACTAATTAAGTACCTTACAAAAATTGAAGCCAATGATTCTCATACCCTGCATAACTGGTTAAGAAATCCATCTATGTTTAGAGGCGTTGCAAATGAATATGCAAATATCCAGAAGAAGTTCCCAGTGCCAGTAAAATCTATTGCACCCACATTCCCCCAAACCCCCCCTTGGAGTTGGTCAACCCCCATAATAAAGACTGACTTCTCAAAGTGGACCAAAGAACTTACCCCCATTTCTTTTATTCAGAAAAAATTTGCCGAACTAAATAATGTTGCTTATAAAAATTATTTCCAAATTTTTGTAGATGGGTCCAAAATGAATGAGAAAGTGGCAAGCGGAGCTTTCTTCCCAACCCATAATATCGCTTTAGGAGAGAGATTACAAGATAATTCATCTGTAATGTCTGCCGAGCTAAACGCCATAATCATGGCACTAGATTTCCTCATGGTTAATGAATATATGAAAGTTAATATTAAAAATATTATAATATATTCTGATTCTTTGTCAAGCCTAGAGCTTCTTTCGTCAGCTTCTCAAAATAAGATGGATATTGACACATTTCTTTGTCTTAGGATTATTGATATTTTTGCTACAAAAGGTATTTTAACTCATATACAGTATATTCCAAGCCACTCAGGTATAATAGGTAACCATAAGGCAGATGAAATAGCCAAAAATGCTTTAAATATTGACCAGCCAAGTGGGAGACCAATCCCCATTAGAGATATTTACCGCTGGAGATTTACAGAGGTACTGATAATTAATAAGAATCCTACCCCATCACCTTTCCCAAGTAAGCACCTTTCCAAGATTTATCATAGGATTCGGTCAGGTTCAAATGGGCTAAATTTTCAGGCATTTTCATATCAGATTCCTAATTCAAGTGGCGAAGTTCCCTCGTCCCCCCTTTGCAGGTCATGTAATCTTAAGAATGAAACAATAGATCACTGCCTATTTGAATGTAATATGCTGACGTCTGCACAGTATACCCTGCGACGTAAAATGTTAGAATGCTTCAAACACCACAAAATTCCACCAACAGCCAAGAGTCTTGCTGACCATACTCTCCCGCAGAGCACAGAGATCAATATATACTCTCTTATAATTCAACTGCTGGTATCAAAAGATATACTTCAAGAAATCTGAGCAGATACAAATCATACAAGACAAACCAGCTCCATAGCTCTGTCGATCTCACAGAGTGAGCCAAAAGGAAAAGGGCTAAATAGTATCAACTGAAAAGCCCGTCTGCTGAATAAGAAGAAGAAGATCAAATCAAGTTAGTCAAATCAAGCAGGAGGTTGCCAAATATTCCAGATAATACTTTTTATGGGGTATAATTTACCCCTGGTTAGTGTTCTTGAGATTCCGCCAAAATTTAGTACAATACCTGTTACTAAACTTTGCTGTAGATATCTGGTTCTCAGTGCTTCATTAATCTGGGGCAGCCAAACTGTAGAAGAAGAGTTGGAAGAAGAACTTCCCCTCAATTGAGTGGGTTGATGGTCTTGGTCATGTAGCATCTAGTAATGGAAATTCGACATTTGTGTCCTGTCTATCTGATAAATTCTATCATGAAATGGATAACGAGTGAACAAGGCATTGTGGTGACCAGGATCCTATATTGTTTGATCTTGTAATTTTGAGCAATTTAGATTTCCTCATCAGAAATGAATTTGTTCCTCCAGCTGGCAACAGCAATGACTCAGTCATCCTTTCTATGTTATCCTTGAATAGTTGTCTACAACCTAATCTTTGTCCTCAAACTTTTATTGACTGTCAAGCAATACAGAAGAAATTAGCCTCAATAAATTGGTCAGAATCAATAATTTCTGATATCAACACACCATGGACAAATGTTAAGGAAGCCCTCCTATCAATCAGGACAAAGCACTCCTCTGCCATCAACCAAAACCAGTCAAAACACTTCCATTCCTCACAAAGGATGCAAAGAAAATCATGAACAGGAGACCCAGAGGCAGGAAAAGTTAAAAACAAAGAAAACACTGGAAAATTATCAGAGGTATGCAAAAACTCAAAACCTTGTCTCCAGTGAAGCTACAAAACTGAAGTCTGATCAAGGGAAACCCCAAATCCTTCTGGAGATATGTTTCTACTAAAAATCTGAATCAGCACAACATTCCTGACCTACAACATAACAACATAATCCACTGATTGCCAGTAGATAAGGCTAATGTGTTGGATACCAAGTTTGGCTCTGCTTTCATGATCCAATCTTGCCCAACTATTCCTGCAGCACCGTCAGATTCACTATGTGATCCAATGCCAGAATTGTCAATTACAGAAGAAATGGTCTTAACTAGCCTTTCTATTAACAAATCCAAAGGATCAAATGGGATACAGCCAAGGCTCTCAGTTCTCCAATGTGTATACTCTTCCAGCTGTCCCTACAAAATGGAGAACTACTGTCAGATTGGAAAACATCCTATGTCATACTAATCCACAAAAATGATGCCAAAGATCATGCAGAAAATTACTGTCCCATCAGAATCACTTCTGTAGTTGTACAGGTGCTCAAGAGATTTGTCAACAGTGCTCTATTTCAGCACTTTAAAGCTAACAACATTCTCACTTTCACCCTACATGGCTTCACAATCCATTGGTACTGACCTAATACAAACATATGAGTATGTCAAATCATTATTGGATAAGCATTTTTCCTGTTGACATAACGCTCCTGGACCTCTCTTTGATAGGGTTTGTCATTGAAATCCTTATCACAGAACTAAAATCAGCAGTTGTTGATGATGTTATCACCTAGTAGATACAGAGTGTCCTTCCAGAAAGAACACAAGTTGTAAATGTTCACCTTCTCTCCCTACCAAAGACAAACATGAGGACTCTCCTCATGTCTTGAACAAAGCTGTTCAAATCCACCATTAACACCAAGGTCTGATTTTTTCAGCCAGCAAGTGGTGAATAATTGGACCAACTAAGCCAAGAGACAATCTCTGCAACCTTGCCTGAGGAATTCAAAACAAGGCTCAACAAGAAATAGGAGGCCAAACCATGAAGATTCCAGTGGGAAAACCCCTCCCAGGCCTAACTAACATAACCCTCTTGGAAGGTGATATGGCTTGTCATACCCAACCATCTTGCACACACTCAATCTGAAGTTGCTGTTGTGTAGTGGTGCCAACTCTAGATTACTGGAGAATGGTTCTTGAACCATAACCTACCATGTGACTACTGTTACAGAGTGGGCTTACATTGCATCTCTCCAGCACGCTCTAGTCCTGATGGTTTGTTGCTTGACCTTAACACAGAAACTGGATGTATTGCAACTAATTTGCTAGGAAATGTGAATTAAGGTAGTAACTGGATGCAAAAATAACATGTATTTTCTAGCATTTTGGTCATTATATTTTTTACACATGTGATAGATCTCAATGGCCACAAAAATATACAAACAGGCTGCATACAGCCTGCAGGTTGGCCATTACCGCTCACGCATACACTGCCTTAAAGGAAAGGCTAAATAATGTCTTTATCTTCTTTGTGCTCATACATTTAGATTGCTCAAGTGCAGGGGCTCTTTCAAACACAAACCCTTGCAAAACATCCATATTCTTCCAATTGTAAATAGTACCTCCCTATTTTCTGCCCCATTGATTGTCATCAGCCTCCCCCAATTCTTAAGTGGTAATATAGTATATGTGCATGGAACTCTTTTAAATATAGAAACTCACAGAATGGCGAAATTCTTTCATTTGCTTATTTTCTTAGTTTTAGACCAACTCTCAAAAATTAATTATGTGGGTTGAGATAGGCATTATTCTAACTTTTTAGGTAGTTCAAAAATCTGATTTTTAACCTTAAAATACATTTTTTTAAATAAATAGTTACAGTAATCTATATATATAAAAATAAGTTGTCTGTGTGTTGAGTGACGTCATGTTTGTGTGTCGACTGACGTCATGTTTCTTGACTGATGAAGCGCCCCCAACACCTAGTAGGGAATATAAATGATGACTGGAACACTC